>NC_046657.1:53003435-53032460 GCF_010883055.1 Belonocnema kinseyi
CCACGGGCAGGCATCCGACAGAGGAAGAGCGATGCTTTATGACCCGGAGAAACATCAACAACCAGGTTTCTCTCAAGCCTAAAGATCTGGCAGAAAAGGATAAAGAGCTTCCTGAACATTTTTCTGAAGAATCATACCTCTGGACTATCAATTGTTGTGTGTATGATGCAGCGAGAGCTTTGGCCGATGCGAACCGTAAAACAAAACCAACGGTTTAAGAAAATTAAGAAATGAAAATTAAGAAAATGAAAGAAATTAAGAATGAAAAATTAAATTAAAAATTAAATTCAAAATTAAGAATGAAAATGAAATAATTTTTATATAATATTAATCGATAAGAAACAATTCTTTCTAAAAGGTAAACCTAAAAGAGGAGGAATAAAAAAATATTAAAATATATTAATAATTTTAATATGACATATTAATGTTATATAATTAACTAATTTTTTTTCATGAACATGAGACCAAAAGACGAATGCATCAACTTGCCATAAAGATAGGCTGGGCAAGGCAGTACGCGTATCGCATTCAGTGTGTGATTGACTGCATCACAGCTGGCAGGAATTTTACCGCCAAGGTGTGAAAGTTCGGGGGCGAACTCCGGACCCGTTATCACACACTTAACAAGTCAAAGCTGCTGAACATCAGGCAGCATATTGTTAAAAGAATATGGATACTTTCTGACGCTAAGAGAAGTCTACAGCGGAGGAAGAGGTGGGTCAGAGAAAATCAACAGTTTCTCTTTGACCCACCTCGACTCTTCCAAGACCCTCCAGTTACGGTCGACCACCCGCCCAAACCAGAGGAGGTCGAATTATTTTGGAGAGCAGTTTACCAAGTGCAGCATCGACTAGACGAACTCAGATAACGTAAATAGTTTCAAGGAGCTGTGTAATGCCCTGATAACACCTGATGAAGAATGCCCTACCATCACAACCGAGGAGGTGACAAAATTATTAACAGGGATAAAGAACTATTCCGGCCTGCAACGAGATGATATCAGAACATTCTGGTGGAAGAAGTTTTCTTCAACCCATCAGCATTTGGCCCGTAATTTCACCTCATATTTAAAGTCAAAAGAGCTGATTCCGGAGTAGTTGGTAGAAGGGCGCACAATACTCCTGCCAAAAATGGGTAAATTAACTGACCCGAAGAATTACAGGCCAATCACTTGTCTGAACACACTGTATAAAATATTCACAGCTATCCTAAATGATAGGATTGTTCGGGCTATTGAACCTGTATGGCAAGAAATGTATGAACAACGAGGCTCAAAGAAAGGCGTAGCGGGATGTCGGGTGAAACTGCTCATCGACAGATGTCTCTGCAAAGATGCAGCATCCTACCAGTGTGACCATCTCTCTTTTGGAAAGCTTAAAGTTTCATGCGCAAATCGTAAAGTGCATAGAGAGATTGATACCGTTTTGGAAAACCAGATTTACTATATCATCTGGAAAAAATCGTTGCCGCACATTATTGCCAATATCTCTAGCACTTCGTCACTCCGACGAATACTTTTGCGGCAAACCTGTAGATCGAAAGTACAAAGCCACTCACGTATTTTACTGAATACTGAGTTTTGAATGTCTTCGCAACAGGATCATTCTGGGTACAGTACGTAGAGTCGCAAATAAAAGAGACCCTCATCTCAAAATGGTTAAGAAGCACGAAGAAGCGGACAAAGAAGCGATTCTCTACAAAACACTGGAGCAGGTTGCTGAAACACTCGGACCGAACTTCAGTATTAGGGGTGAGAGAAGTGCATCAAATCTTATCTATCTCGAGTACTCACTCCTGAAAGCCCGGATTGAGAAACCACAAGAGAAAAACTTCCGTGAACAGCACAATGCTCAATAAGCACAATGCGGCAATAAGAGTGCTTTATTACCATCTCTGTCACTCTTATGGTATCAACCTTAATATCGCTCCTCTAAATCATCCGATTGAAATCGAATCAATTGTCGAGAATGAGAAGTGCCGCATATACTGGAAATTGATATTCTTGACAATTGTTTCTGTTGCACACTCGAGGCTTGAGATGGTTTTTCTTGACTTTGAGAAGCGAACCATGTTCGTTATCGAATTTTCGGCGCCAGTTGAATAACATCATAGTCAATGAGAATGAAAAGAAAGAGAGGTATAGAGACCTCATAAGGGAGTTTCGATGATTCTACCCGGAATACTCTGTCAAAATAATCACCCTTCTCATCGGCGTTCTTAGAAGTGCTAAGCTTTCACTAGTTAGTAGTCTGGAAAGCCTCCCTGCGTGTCAACAGTATGCTACAACACTTGCACAAAAAATGCAGAAGGCGGTCGTCCTTGGGTCGCTTCGTGTCCTCAGGGTGCACAAGACTTTTGCCGGATTGTCGTTTTGATTCCGTCGCATGATTTACAATAATTTTGAAGATAACTTATGACAACTTGACATAAATTGCTCAAAATTCAATTTTAAACATTGTTATAAATTTCCGTAAATTTACGAAATCTTTGGTAATTTATGGTAATACTACCGAAAATTTATGGTGTCTTACGATAAAACACCTGAAATTATATCTCTAAGTATTTATTAATTTTCGGAAATTTATGAAAAGTTTCAGTATTTATGGTAATTTACAGTTAAATATGGTAAATTACCATAAATGGTCCAAAACTAAACTTTAAACATATTTATAAATTTCCGTAAAGTGATGTAATTCTTGGTAATTTATGGTAATATTACCGGAAATGTATGATATCTGAAGATAAAATGCATAAAATCATATCTAGAAGTGTTTATAAATTCGCGGAAATTTTCGGTAATTAATGGTAATTACACAGGTAAATATGGTAACATACCATAAATTATCCAAAATTCAATTTTAAGTGTTATCCGAAATTTCCAGAAATTTATGACATTTTGGGTAGTTTATGGTAAGATTATAGGTAGTTTATGTTTAATTGTGATAAATTACCACACATTCAATTTTAAACTTTTTCTTTTTAATTTCCGGAAGTTTATAACATTTTTAGAAAGATTAAAGGGTAAATTACACAAAATTCAATTTGGAAATGCTTTTAAATTTCTCTAAATTTTCGGACTTTTATGTTAATGTAACCAGTTATATATGGTAAATTTCCAGGAATTACCGCAACATTCTATTATGTGCAACCAAAATTTCCTTAGAGTTTTTAGGGTGAGCGGCCTGAGTATCGTAAATTGCAAGGTCATAGATGTACAGCTGTCATCAATCACCTCTGACGTCACTTTTCACACCCTAGGGAGTAAGAAGTACTCTTTACTCCCTAGGGAGTAAAAAGTAGAGCTTTAGCCCCGCTTCATAGGCTTAGAAAAGGGCTGAAATCATGCATGTGTCATAAAAAAATACGTTATAGCAATTGGTCACGCAAGAGTAATTAATCACATCTTGAGCCCCTTTTCCAGCCCCCTCTTTAAAGACATACGTTTTGAAAACTGGGTACAGAAGCATGGGAGGAAACTTTATTTTTCTAATAACTTACAAATAAAGTTATTTTTCACCATAAGTGTATTCGTGCATAGTTCTTTATTTTATTAAAGCTATTCAATTAAATAATAAAATCATAATTTTTGTGAAAGTTGTAAAGAAAATGAAGTTTCGCTCCCTACAATTTGCATTTATTTTGATTTGCCCCTGGCGTGCAGACATCTTGCCAGCTGACTTCATAGCATGAAATGTGCCCATGTGACACCGATGAAAATTGACACCATGCACTAACGTTCCTTCGGAGCCTTCGAAGATACTTACAGTAAACATAACCTCAAATGTCTGAAAATTATAATAGATTTTATAAAATGATTTGACACGATGTTTTGAGTCAGAGTAAGTATTTTTTCGGGAGAATTTCTGGACGAATAGCCATCCGATTCTGAAGTCAAGTTTTCAATTTTCATTAATTATACAAAAATAGTCCTTGCTTTTTCTTTGTTTTAGATACTAGATACTATGAAGTACAGACTGTTTGTTTTCTTGCCCTATAATAAAAATTGATCTTTTTATTTATTACAGATTCATGGGATAAACTACCAATGATCAAGAAACGTGAAGATTTGATAGACTTTCGTCCGGGTCAAATAGTGGATGTTTTCGGAAAAGTTCGTATAATCGATAATTATGACGAGCATAACCTTGAACTAATAGACCTCAGAGAGATGACCAAAGATGAGAACATAGTGTTCAAAAGGATTGCTCATAGAAAACCCCTCTTTTCAGTTATAAGTTCGAACAATAAATCTTATTTTATTTGTTTGACCAAGAATCAAACTTTAGAAAACCAAAAAACAGTGTTATAAGAATTATTTTTAACAAAATCGGAATATTTCTCCGTTTAAAGAAAAAACAATTCCCAGTGGGCACAAAATTTGGCGACGCCTTTATGACATCGTTACGACATGTTTACGCCAACTTTACGGGATCCTATATCCATGTCGTTTCGGTGTCTTTGCGATATCATAAAGACATCGTCAAATCACACGACTCATGTACGATATTGTAAAGATACCTTAACGACATGGACATAGGACGTCGTAAAGTTGTCGTAAAGATGTCGTAACGATGTCGTAAAGATGTCGCCAAATATTGTGCGCAATGGGTTGTTTGAATTTTGACTTCTATGTTTAAAAGATTCATTTTCAACCAATGAGTCTAATGTTTCACAAAAAAGACGGATTTTCCAAAAATCACTTGATTTTTAAACTAAAAAAGAAAAGCGTTTTCCAAATTTTTGGTTGAAAATAATGAAGGGGTTAGTACCACATTTTTTTTCAAAAAATCAATTTTTTACAAACTATAGATTCTAGTAGTGAAAATTTGTAGGTCTGCTATAAAAATTATTATTTTGTTAAGAAGGTTCGAGAACAGGTTGAAAAATTCAAATCAAGAAAAGAGTCTCGAGCGCGCTAAGCGCGCATTTCGAGCTTCATGCGTATAATTGCTATATATCTGCTTCTTCAGCTCTTGTAAGTATATTTTGGATATACGTTTAAACGCATATAACGTATATAAACGATTATACATATAAGCTTTGGACGCGCGCGGTACGATCTCGCGGGTACGATCTCACGCTTCGCGCTCGTTTTCGTACGCTTAATGCGTACACTTTAACTAAGTTTTTTCAAATATCGTAAATACTATAAATTAAATCGAAACTTTGATTTAAACTTCTGAGGAACTACAGCCATAAATTGTAACTGATTTTTTTTTTCGATTTGTTTTTAAAGAATGCTGTCAAAGCATCTACCGCTTCGACGATTATATTCTCATTACGAAACTCGCTCTCCACAACTTGTGTCTAATTGAAAAACTTCATCAAGATAATTATTTGTAATTCTTGTTCAAATATACTAAAAATAACGCTTCAAACTTATGGATCTCTTAAGAACAAAAATCGCATATATTTTTGATATTTGGTTTGATATTTCCAAACCTTTGAAAAAATTTTTATTGTTCCTTGTTTTCAAAAGTTTCTGAATGTTATAAAGCATGTACAGACAGGTATACAGACAGACACCAACGAAATTGTACGATTTTCAAACTCTCTGAGTGACAAAACATAAAGATCTGTGAAAAACCGGTACAACGCAGAGCATTAAAATAAATAGAAGAGAGTTTCGTAGGTTAGCATAGTTTTTATATTTGTCCATGAAATTATATTGGAAAATAATTAGATTCAAAAAGTTGTAAAAAGAAAATTATAAATTTGAAGCAAGTTCAATTTTCGATTCATAGTTTTATTTCACGGAATTTATACTATTAAATATTTTTTGTTTTGTTCATTTATTAAATTTTTTAGTCCACATTTTACAATTTTTTCATTTTAGAAAAGGTTGCATTTTGAAAACAAAAATTTAGTTTTAAAAATAACAAAAAAAAAATAATTTTAAATAATCCACATTAATTTTATATCAAAAAATTATTTTAATAAAAAACGATTAATCTTCAACCAAAAACAGTTGCACTTTGAAAACAAAAATTTAGTTTTAAATATAAAAAAGATATAATTTTAAATAATCTATATTAATTTTATATAAAAAAATTCTGATTTTAAATAAATTTTCGTTCAATAATATGATGTTTTATAATGATAAATAGGATACAATATTCCTGATTTTGACTGTCCTGGATTACTGTTAACAAAGTCTTTAATCATTAAATATTTTAAATAATAAAAGAAATTTAAGTTTCATTTAAAAATAGAATTTTACAAACTGAAATTTTTAGTACAAATAGATTCTTGTTTTTTTTTTTATACAGGAGTTTTCACCAATGTGATTATTGAACGTTAAATAGGATTTCTTATTTGGATTTTAATCTAATTTAAATTTCCTGAATTTTGAAATACTTTAATTATGAAGCAAAATTAATTAAAAATTTAAATTTAAATTAAATTTGAAAAATTTAAATTTACAAGATTATTAATTTAAATTGTGTTGTCTTGCGAATAGAAGAAAGAAAAAAGAAAAAAGGCCTGATTCCAAGGGAAATCGATCCCACATTCGCCTA
Source organism: Belonocnema kinseyi (assembly GCF_010883055.1). Lineage (NCBI taxonomy): Eukaryota > Metazoa > Arthropoda > Insecta > Hymenoptera > Cynipidae > Belonocnema > Belonocnema kinseyi. The sequence goes on from NC_046657.1 coordinate 53,009,954, forward strand.
TATTCTCATTATTCCAAGCATTCACATAATTTTGTGATAAATATACAAACAATAAAAAAGTTGAAGCCTTGACACATCTATTATCACGATTATTTTTACAGAATGAATGCACTGGGTCAATTCTCCCCGAGGTTGGGGGACTTGACTAAAAAAATGATTGTAAAAGAAAACTTGCATAACTTTAAAAAAATATTGTTGCATTGAATGCTGTTATAGAATTTTATATGAGTCAAACTGAAAACCTGGTTAATTAATTCTACATTCCCCTACTATTATAATTTTGGTTTAGAGTTATTTTCTTCTAGTTACAACTTCTATTATTTCTATGATAATTGGGTTATTTCTTTGGAGACCAAACTATTTTCTCAAACTCATTTTTTGGTAGAACAATCGACTTTTTCGTTAAATATTAATATTTTCATATAAAAAATTGTTCATTTTCGTTTTAAATTTTATTTTTCATGATGGAAAAGTTATAATTTTATTTTTAATTCAATCCTCGTTCTTCGTATCAAGAGTTGAATAAGGTTGGGCTAATTTGATTAGAGTGAATTATATTAGAAGGGATTGGAATGAATCGGATTCGAGTGAATTATAATGGATGGGTTTGAAAAGGATGGCATTAGTGTGTATTGGATTGAATTTAAGTGAATTAGATTGGAGTGAATTGGAATGAACTGTATTAAATTAGAATGAATTCGATTAGAATTGATTCGGTTGGATTGGATCAGATTGACTTGTGTTGTGTTGTATTTAATTGAATTGTATTGGACTGGAATGAATTGGAATCACTTGGATTTAATTAGATAAGAGTGGATTGAAATGAATGAATTTGATTGGAATGGATTGCATTGGCTCGGATTAGAGTGAATTAGATTGGAAAGGATTGTATTAGCTTGAATTAGAGTCATTGAGATCAATGAGATTTTAATGAATTAGAGTGGACTGGAATGAATTGGACTAGATCCGAATCAATTGCAATGGATTGAAATTGATTAGAAAGTAATAGATTGAATGGGATTGTAATTAATTGGATTCGAATGAATTGACTTAGAGTGAATTGTAATGAATTGCGTTACAATGGACTAAATTAGATTAAGGTGGATTGGAATGAATTTGATTAGAATGAATTAGATTTTATAAGTGTGGATTGAATCAAGTTAAATAAGGTTAGATTGGGAGGAATGAAATTGGAGTGTATTTGCCTCGAGTTGATTACAATGACTTAAATTGGATTTAATTAGAGTGGATTGGATTGTAGTGAATTTGAATAACTTGGATTGGAATGGAAGCTAGTGGATTGCAACGGATTGGAGTGGATTGTAATGAATTAAAGTGGATTATCGTTACCAATTTTGTTACCGCGGTCGCAAACTTGATGATACTGTTTGGCCTATAGTGACTTTTATCACCCATCGTTTTGAGTCTTTTGACGATGAATTATGACTTTTTCACAACACTTATTACGGTCTATGTCAACCACAGGTTTGTCGCATCACTAGTTAAAGTCACTTTTCACTCACAGTTTTGATTTCACTCTGTCATATCACAATAAATTCACTTGTGATCCCTCGTAAAATGGACGGGGATAAGGATTCGGCTCCAGAAGGACCAATGTTATTCCAGGATTGCAACTAAACTTTTGATAGCGTCAAAAATAAGGATTTATCCAGTGGAAAATAGATTTGGAATACTCTATTAAAATTTATAAATTAAAACTTTCAATATCATTCAAATCTGTCTTTATAGAAAAAACCAATTGTAAATTTGCATTTTTTTCATCACATGGAGCAAAGAAGTGGCAATACTGTGGCTTAAACAACCTCTATGGAATCTATGACATGATTCACACAAAACTTATTTTTTGTGCACTAAGAAACAATTTTTGTGATTCAGAAATAAATTATATTTCTTGGTCAATTATTAGTGGAGTCACAATTAGTAGAATTCAGTACTCAGTGGGCACAAAATTTGGCAACGTCTTCACGACATCGTTACGACATTTTTACGACAGCTTTACGACATCCTCTGACCATGTCGTTTCGTTGTCTTTGCGATATCGTAAAGACATCGTCATAGCATACGACTTATTTACGACATCGTAAAGACACCTTAACGACATGGATATATGATGTCGTAAAGTTGTCGTAAAGATGTAACGATGTCGTGAAGGCGTTGCCAAACTTTGGGCCCAGTGGGTAGTTCTGATTTAAGGAACTTCCTATCGATGAAATAAGTAGTTACAATATTTTTTCCAGGTGCATATTTTATACCTTTAATAAAATATGCTCCGCATGATAAAGTAGAGGTTGAAACGATAGCACATGGCCGGATACTCGTTGGACAATGCAGAGAGGTTAATAACAAGTGGAAAATGCTTGACGAAATGGAATTCAAGCAGGGTAAATTTAAACCTAAAATATAATTTGTAACTTATATTTAAAAAGTCCGCCTAAAGCGAATAGTTTTCTTCTTAGGCATTGAGTGTTTTGCGCATTTGTATCAAAAATAACTATTGAACACGTAGCAAAGTTCCTAGCAGTTCTAACCCAAGGATTTCGGAAATTCTTCAACCTAATTAATGAATATATTTTTCTTACACTATCAGGTAAAAACAAAGAATGCCGTATATTTTATGGATATGAATTGATGCGTCGCAACGAATTTGACCGACAGACAAGACAGTTTAATTATAAATCAATTGCCACATATTATAATAATATGTGGCTTACGAAACATCTGCTCCCTAAACATGGAGGTAATGTAAAAACTAAAATACAATTTAAGAAAAGAATTGTAGATCTGTGGTTAAAGCGGCTTAATTTTGTTTGAATAATGATAACTTTGGGAGTATTAACAATAGTTTCCATACTAGGTTAATTGCTTTTAATAATATATTATAGACCTAGGAGGAGAAGAGAGACTTTTGCGACGAGTCCTGAAAACATACACAAGTCGAAAAGCTTCTTCTCCCCCTTGGTGCATACGATATTTTTTATGGCAAATGGATGATTTCAGACATTTTTGGAAAGATAGTCATGATTTTAGCCCATATTCGATTTCGAACAAAGGCAGCATGGTTTACGGTTTTTTCAAAGGTCATAATGGTAACTTGTCATGCATTGTCCGAAATTCAAATTTAAACTGTCTATAACTTTCCGGAGATTTAGAAAAATTGTCCGTCATTCATATTACTTTTATGGGTGAATATGAGAATGTACCATAAATTACCCAAAATTGAGTTTTTAACATTTTTATAAATTTTCTTAAATTTATGAACTCTGTTGGTTGTTTATGGTAATATTAAAGGTAATTCATGGTTATTTTTTATACATTACTCGAAATTCGATTTAAAATGTATATACATTTCTAGTAATATATAGAAGTTTTGCAGGTTAATATGATAACTTATCATAAATTACCCTTAAATTGCCTTAACTTCAATTTAAAAATGCATATAAATTTCTGAAAAGTTCTGATTAATTTACAGGTAAACATGGGAAATGATTATATTGACAAAAAGAATGATTTCGGGTTCCAATCGTGTACAAAACTGCGAATTCTGATGACTTTTCGTGACTATTGTAGTTAATTTCTTTATGGTTAAACTAGAAGGATTAAATCTATGATGGTAAATTCTTAAGGTGTCTGGACTGATTATCGTAAAATGCGAGCGCATAGATGTATAATCTTCATTATTCACGTCACTTTTTACTCCCTAGGGAGTAAAAAGTAGAATTATAGCCCCGCTTCCTAGGCGTCGAAAAGGACTGAAATCATGCGTGTTTCATACAAAATATTTTATACATAACCACATTTTAATATTTATTATTTTTATAATAATGAGGATTCAATTTTTTTACATATTTTTACATTTTTGTGTTGCAATCAAAAAGCTAAAACTATAGGTATACTTTGCACCACTCGGGTAAAATAATTTACTTAGCAGTTTTTAAGTATGTATCTGTTATTGCTTATAATAATAAACTTATACATTGTTTCTTACAGACGTCTGCTAAATAGTTTGTAAAGGATTTGGCTTCTCCTGGCGTTTTTGGTCACAAGTGGATTTTTCTGTCCGGGTTGCATGGAAGGAAAATCATATGGAGGTGCAAGTAAATGCGGGAACTTATAACAATAAAACTATCAAGTAAATTATATATATTTTATTCCTAAATTGACTCATTCCAAAATACTTTTCCTTGTCTGGCTTCAAATTTCGTTCCATCAAAAGTCAACATTTCAAGGTCTCTTGAATAAAAAAAAAATAATTTTTACGTCGATGTCTGTCTGTCGTCGTCGCTTTTGTTGTTGTTATACACTGAGAAACTTTTTACTGGAAAAATGACTAAATTAATTTACAATCGAGGGACCAAGGCGATAATTCATATATTTTAATATAATAATTGTAAGCTATGCTATTTTTATATGAAATTTTCTAATTGATAATACGAAGCCTTAGTATTTTTTATAGTAAAATCCTAGATAGGATAAGTGAGTGGAGAGATAATTAAATTATATAAAAAGAGTAGAGGTAATAAGTACCTTAAATAACATAAAAAAATCTGTAAGAGGAATTAGAGGAAATCTATTGAAATTCCTTAAAAGCATGTGATACATGCAGTTCCCCGGCTTTTTTCCATAAAAATGAAAATTTTTAAAAACTGAATTCGGAGATGCTATAAAATATCATACGACGTCCCCAGATTTTTTTTCAGGGATAATAACAAAAGAAATTTGTTGTACTAAATAAAAATTGTATGCATATGCATTATTTTGAGGTTACGTCGTTTTTCATCTCTGCCTTTCCGATAATCTGGAAATTATTTATAAAATAAACTTTTTTGATTGGTTGTAAACAAGGTTAGTTCCGGGAGATTAGTTACTATGTTTATTTGTAATTCCAAAATTTCCGGCCAAAAATATTGTGAAGTTTGGAAGTAACGCTCGGGTGAATTGTAACACACATAACCTCGAAAAATACACGCATGTTGTTAGCAATATCAAAAAAATTTTAATAAAAAAACACAAAAAAAGTGAGCGGGGACGTCCGCTAGCATGTTCGCTATCATTTCCCAAATGTTTAAGGCAAAATATTTCTCTTTTTAGAAAAAACGCCGGGGGAATCTAACACTGAAAAAATCGATATTATTTCCTAAGCGCTATGCAAATTAATCACATTTTGTTAAATTAAAACTTTTTTGAATTAACCTACAAAAAAAGTGTGTGGGGACGTCCGTTAGCATGTTCGCTATCATTTCCAAAATTTTTAAAACAAAATATTTATTATTAAAAAAAAGCTAGAGGAACCTAAAACTTAAGCTATGTAAATACTTCAAACCTTTTTTAAATAATAGAATAAGTTTCCCGTCCATTGCAAACTAAAAATAGTAAAATTTAGTCTGATTTTTAGCAAATATTGCAGAAAAGGTTTCTGCGTGCAGTCTGTAAAAATTATAACAATTGAAGGAATTATCCGATTGGCTTGCTCTTTGGCAATCCAATCGGATTTTTACCGATTAAAACAAAAACTGCGCATAGTATCAAAAAGTTATTCATAACAAATTTGTAGATTTTTTAAAAAGGCACAATTTGGTAGGGTATTCAAAAATTAAAAAAAAAAAAAAAATTCGCACAAATAACACAGTCTATCAAAAACATGAATAAAACAAAGTTGCTTTTACAAAAAAGAAATCAAAATTCGTCACGATTAATTTTTTATAGGATGCGTTTTTTTAATAGAGAAAAATAACATTAACAATAAAAAAATTTAATTTTTAGAAAAAACGACGCAAGGCTCAAAAAAATTAAATGACAAAATTTGTTCACCCAAAAAGGATATATAAATTCTTTATTTATAATTTTTAGAAAGGCCAAGTAAATTTACTTTTATCGAAAAAATAAGATAAAAATTAGAAAATGAGAGTTTTGGGAAACGACTCAAGTTGCTCAAGACGTTGTTCTTGTTGTCAAAAAATTTAAAAAAAACAGGTGGATTGTTTGAGGCAACTTTTTTTCATTTAGCAAAATATTCAGAAAAAAATATGAAAAATTCTTGTAATTTGGAAAGATAATTAGAAGTTAAAAAATGTTTTTTTAATAAGTTAGCTTTTTCGTGGAAAGTACACTTATTTGGTACCTCTTTATTTAAAATCTCTTGAAAATCACGAATACCAGAAGAAATAATTTTATTTAATAAATATATTTCTAGAAAATAAACATTTTTTGGACGGATCAGATTTTCAAAGATTTAAAAAGGCAAAAATAGAAGTATAATGAAGTATATATGTTACTGAAAAAACTATGCCGTATGTAAAAAAGCATTCCAAATTTGGGTCGCTTTTTAAAATCTTGTACTTATTTCCATGGAAATGGTTATATTAATTTCAATTTTCTCCTATTTGTCATGTACCAGTTTGCAACGTGACAAATTAGATGTTCTGAAATTTTCCTGTTTCAAAATTTAGAAATAAAGCAATTCTCATTTAAGCATATAAATATATACATACATGCTGATTTTAATTATCTTGACATTTTCCGGTTTTCTTTTGGCCAAAGAAAAGTTTTCCAGTTACGGGAATTACAAAACGAAAATTTTGATACATGAAAATTTTGTTTGCAATGTAATCATTTATTACCAAAAAACTAAATTATTTCTAGTAACTGCATTTATAATCTTAATATACTGTTATAGATTTATTAGATTATACTTTGATGTAAATTTCTTAATAAATCTGAAAATTCAAAACAATTAAAATTTTTATTTATTTCAGGTTAAAAGCCTTACAAAATTAATCAGTTTTGTTTATGAGTTCAACTGCACTGATGAAAGTTAGCTTAGAAGATCCTACTAGAAACTTACCATTTTTATTTTTTTGAAGAAAATTTGAAAGGGTTACACGCGTTCAGACGCACCGATTCTGAATTTTTAAATTAAAAATAACTAATTTAATAATTGCAAATTTTTACCTGTCGTGATCATAAAAGTAAGACGATGGCCTATGTCTCGACTCAGTTTTGAGACGCTGCCAGACAACGATGTCTTGGAGAAGAACTCAAGACATAACTAAGTCGAACTCAAGTCGAAGCATTTTTACTCGGGCGGAGGCTCTGGAGAAAATTTTGAGGAGGAAAAATTATCCCATGATTTCGACATTTGGTTGGGAACAATTTGAGGCTAACCCGAGAACCATCTGCGTTATGCAAGGTGTGATTTTTCAAGGTTACAGAATTTTCGAATAAGGATTTTGTTTTTTTTTCCTGAAGTTTTTTAAATCAAAAATGAAGTATTCTAATCAATTTTATTGCATTTATTTTTTCGAAATTTTATGGAGTATTTAACAAATGTATTATCTAAAATTCATGTGCCGACCCTAATGGCGTCTTTTCAATTCTGCAGAATCCTCTCAATTTCTTAGAAATTATTTGTAATAATTTGAATTTTGTTACAGATATTTGAATTTTCTTGAATAATTAGGTTTAGAATGTGATTTATTTTCCATTTTCTGAATTCTTCTGAAAACATGGAAATTTTGTCCATTATTTCTTTCAAAATTTATCAACACTGGTCGAAGACTGAACTACCCCGAATAAAAATGCTTCGACTTGAGTTCGACTTGAATTTCCCCCAATAAAGACATGCTCAGGCCGAAAACGTCGACTTGAGCATGTCTCAGTTTTGAGACGGAGCCAGACTTCAACTTATGTCTTAGAGACCAGTTTTTATGCCTTGAAGACATAAATTTATCTCTTGAGTCGTATTTTTATGACTTCAACATCTGCGGCTTATAACTTCTAACGTATACCTGCCATAAAAAAAGGTTATTTCTAATAGTCATAAAAGATAATCTTTGTAAATGCTTAAACAATCTTGTATATTTTTATAGAATATACATATTAAATCAAGTTATTTACTTATTCAATAATTACCATTTTTTCATTCATCAATTTTAATCTCATTTATGAGCCGAAAAGGTTCGATAATCTCAGCCAAGACAAGGCCAAGAGAATCTAAAACATTGAATTAAATTATGCATTAATTATGGACGGCTACTGATTATTTTTAATAATGTACGACTTATATATAGCGCATTCGATTCACTTGCACTGGTGTACTCCAAGAGCACTCCGATTGCTCTTCCTCGCTTTTTTTTTACTTTTTCCTTCTCACTCCGACCTGCTTCGGTGCAGATCAGCTTGAAGATTCATCGTTTTGTCAACAGTACATGAAAAATTGAACCATTTTTTCGGATATTTTCACCTCTAAACTGATGATTTAATCTAATTTTTTAAACGCCTTGTTTTCGAGTGGATAAAAATAACAACGAATATGGAGCATACGATATCACCCGAGTAAAAATGCTTCGACTTGAGTTCGACTTGGTTATGTCTTGAGTTCGTCTCCAAGACATTGATGTCTGACTGCGTCTAAAAATCTGAGTCGAGACATAGGACTTCGTCTTACTTTTATGACCACGACAGGTAAAACGGCGTTTACTTGTCTTAAGTCGAACCTTGTCTTGGCTAAGACGACGTTTACGTGACTCAAGGCGAACCTTGTCTTGACTGAGATCATCAAACCTTTTATGACTTATGAATGAGATTAAAATTGATGAATGAAAAGTTTGTAATTATTAAATTAGTTATTTTTATTTTAAAAATTCGGAATTGGTGGGTCTGAATGAATATAACCCTTAAAAATTTTCTCCAATAAAATAAAAATTGTAACTTTCTAGAAGGGTCTCCTAAGCCGTTAGAAATACGTAAAAAGAAACAACATTTTCGGTAGCATCGTCAAACAAGTATAAAACAAATAACAATCCGTAGATAAGTTGATTTAATATGTATATTGTATAAAAATATACAAGATTTTTTAACCATTAATAAAGATTAGCTTATATGACTTTTAGAATTACCCTTTTTGTTAGGGCAGGTATACGCTCGAAGTCATAAGCCGCACGTGTTGGAGTCATAAAAATTTGATTCAAGAGATAAATTTATGTCTTCAGGACATAAAAACTTGCCTCCAAGACATAAATTGAAGCCTGGCTCTATCTCAAAGCTGAGACATGCTCAAGTCGACCGTTTCGACTCCAGCGTGTCTTGAGTGGAGGCAATTCAAGTCGAACTCAAGTCGAAGCATTTTTATTCGGGCAGGCGTGAAAATATAGGAAAATATTTCTTTCTCATTTCTCAGGACTGTTGTATTGAAAATTCAAATGCCATTTTTTTTCGTTGGAAATTCATATTTACCAGTAAAAAAATCAAAAATTCATTAAAACGTTAAGTTATTTATTACAGAATTTCTTATTCAGTTAAAAATGAACCTTTATGTTAAAATTTTATACTTTCGAGTTCAAAATGAACTTATTTTTTGTAGACAATTACTTCCTTTTGAATACAACTGTTTTTTCAGACTTAATCTTACCAGGTCACAAGCACAACCACATGACTAAAAATCAAACTAATGTATTGAAAATGGAATTGTTTTAGCAAAATATTCAACTTTTTTGCTAAAAAATCGTTCTTTTCTAAAAAATTCGTATTTTTAGACTATAAGTTCATATTTTTTATAGCAAAATCTTATAATTAATCAAATTTATAATGACTAGTACAAAATGTCTTAAATTAAATTTTTTTCAACTAATTCGGATAGTTTCCAAGCTTTATGTGTGTCACAGAAACTCTATGGATTTCCATGATATTGACTGATATTCAATGGCATTAAATGATACTATAAATTTAGGTTTTAGCAATTATAATAAAATATAATAATACTGTTATGAAAATTTCAATGCCGGTACAATTAGATTAGTATTGTGTTTTTTTCTCGTCGTGTAGATTGTAGGAAGTTATCAATAAAAACAGATTTTTTCAGCATCTTTCAAAATATATTGCCGAAATTATTTAACATTTTTCAAGTTTTTTGGACTCAATTTACAGAAAATAGTTCTTCCTGTTTATAAAATTAGCGCTTATGTTCACTTTTCCAGATGCGCTTTAAGATTAAACAGGGCGTACAGATTTTTTAAAACTTTGAAAAGAGTCTTAATCTTTGGCATAACTTGTATATATAAAGTAAGACAGCGATTCCTTTGTAAAATAAAAAATATTTTTAATCGATGTGAAATCAAATTTAAAAAAAAACAATTAATTCTATTTTATTTTACAATTGATTTCTTATTATTTCTATGTAGATATTATTGCTAAAAGAAAATTTTAATTGTGAATGGTCTTTTGACATTGGACAATAATTATGACTTTACGATTTAAAAGAATATGAGGATTACTTTGAATAACATTTAAAGATTTTTTTTTAATAAAAATTTTCGATTATTTAAAAAAAGTAGTTTTTTGAGAATTTGGAAAAAAAGTTTAAGTAATCCCTGGAAAAATTTTAATGATTTTGCAATTTGGAACATTACATTTTTATGATTATTTAAAAATATTTTTTAATATCTTATGAGATACGAAAACAGAAACAGAATCTTGAAGACCGTAAAATCATTTTTTTGATTGGGCAGTTCAATAAAAAATGTTGAGAAAAATTCTAATTAACATAAAAGATAATATTTCAAAATATATTCAACCATTATACAGCAGTTAAAAAGTTTGAATAAAGCATGTCAAGTGTTTGAATCAATTTTTCTCATTTTACAAAATATTCACGCACAAAAAACTAGACAAATTCTAATAATATCGAAAGATATTTTAGAAAATTGAGAAATGTTAAAAGATTAAAAACGAATTTTAAAAAAACGTATAGGTCTTTCAAGATTTAAAAATAAAATTAAACCATATTAAAAAACATTTCCAAAGATTTTAGAAGCTGAAAAAAAAATTACTAAGAAATTATATGGAAGATTTGTAAATAAATTTTTCAACTTTGCTGAACTGAACAAAATTTCTGAGGAAAATTCATATAAATTAAATACATATTTAGAAGTTTCAACATGTTTCGCTAAAAACTTAGATTTTTTCGTTGAAAGTTTTATAATTTTATTAAAATATAACTTTCTTTAAATTATGATCAGACTTATCTAAAATCTTTCAAAATCTTTTTAAAGTTCCGCAAGAAACATACGAATTTTTCAATATGGAATCCTTAGAACAAATAAGAAAATTAAATTGAAATATAAATATTGATTCGAAATTTGTGTTCTTATGAAAAATTGCTTTTCCCCTTAAATCGAAAAATTATAAGCGCATAATGCTTAATTGATGGTAAGTATTGTTAATAGCATTTTTTACTTTATTTTAGTGACAAGTTTAAATGATCCTAAAGTTCTAAGAATTTTCTAAAATTTTATGTATTATTCATTCACAAAAAAAATTCAATGTAGAAACCATTTGTTCCGCATTCTTTTAACAGATGATAATTCAGATTTGTTCATTGGATAATCATATTACTTTATTTACAAAACTAAACAAAACTCTTATTAAGAAATTAGTCAAATATCTAACAAAAACCGTGAATTTTATTTTTAAAAATATAACAAAATAGTTAAATCACCAAAAAATTCGACTTCTCAACAATAATAAAAAAAAAAATCGAAAAACAATAAAAATACTTGAGCAAAATTGTTAAATAATCAAACAAAGAAAAGAATTTTCTACTAAAATGATTAGCCTTTAGTCAAAAAGGTACACTTTCAACTTAGTAGTTGAACTGCCTTGGAATTTTCCTAATTTTAAATAAGAATTCCTATAAACAAATATATGAACCTGCCATATTTCCGTTTAAAAATATTAATATTTTTAATTGTTATTAAGATTCCCTTATACTTAATAATTTGCTCAAATCCCTCAAAGCTTATATCACTGAATCTGAAATTCCCTACAATAGAAAATTCCGCAAATATTGCGAAATGAAAAAACTTGTCGAATGATGAAATTTCCCGCGAATTCCAATTTATACTCTCAGATACCCAATATATTTTCCATAACAAAGCCGATCTCTAATATTGGTCATTTTTGGCATTTTCCGAAATTATTGAAAACTTTCTGTAATTTTTTAAATTTCTAATTATTGTATGTATGGATGACTTCGGTTAATTTTTTAAGAAAGGATATCAATATTATTTCCATTTGTTGAAAGACTCCACTATTTGTTTAAATATTGAATTACATTTTTAAAAATTATTTTCTTTGTACAAAGATTCATCATTCTAGTTCAAAATTTATCTCTTTAGTTGAAAAAGTAAATATTTTATTAAAAGTTTATACCTTGAGTTTCAAAAATGTGACTGTTTGGTGCACAATTGGTTAAAAACTAACCTGTTGGGTTGAGAATTCACATATTTCGTTGAAAATACTACGGATATTTTAAGTTAAGCTTAAATTAAAATTTTGTACATAATGCTTCTGAATTTAAGTTTGGAACATAATTAAAAAAATAGATTGTTTATTGACAAGATTTCTTTGTTAAAAATATTTAATTACTGTATTTCTATCATATTTTACTTATTAAAAAACAATTTTTTTAAATATTCAAATTCGGGAATTTTCTATAGCCGGGAAATTGCCAGTGTCAGATATTTTATAATTCGGGAATTATTTCTTTTCAAATATGTTCTATTACGAGAATTTTTCAGCCCCAAAAGTCTATGTTTTAGAGGTTTTCAATTTCCCGTAAAATTATTAATTATTTAGTTAATTTAGCAAAACTAACGAAAATAAAATCATCTAAATATAAAAATTCCGTTAAAAAAATTGCGGGCACAGAACAATTTTCAAATTATATAATTCTCAAATATGCTAAATTAAAAAACTGTTATATTATAAAACACAAAATATCAAATAATAAATATTGAATTTATTTAATGAAAATATGTTTTATTTAATGCATTATTTTATATTTGACTATCTATTCTATTAAGAAGAATGCTGCAACGAAAACCGTTTGTTTAATATTGTGCAATTTTTTGAAACGAATTCTTGCGCTTCCAGTATTACCTTTTTTGTTGAAAATTTAATTAAATTAAATTAATTATTATTCTTTTCTTGATTCAGGGGTTCTCAAAAAGCCGACATTTCATGGGATCCGCGAGAGTAATTTTTCACATAAAACCTTACATGAAGCCAAGACCTTCTCATTCAGATAAGAATGTGAAAATTTAAAACATAAGTTATTGAAAAATGTTAAGAACTATTATTAGAGTGTATATTTTTTATTGATAAAAGAATTCCTGAAAATAAAATCAAGAATCTAACGACCAAATTTGGAAAACCACCACAAAATGTTCCCGTTGGAATCTGAAAAAAAGAACACTTTTCTCCCCCCCCCCCATTCTCCCTATAAAAGAAAAAAAAGAAAATTATTCATCTTTACTTTGGACGAAAATAAAAAGGAGGAAAGAAAATTGAGAAGGCAACCAATCAAATGCCCTTCCTTCTTTTTTTTATTTTTTGGAATCAAGTTAAAGTTGAAAAGGCAAACCAGCCCCAAAAAAAACCTGAAATAAAAATGGTCTCCAATCCAAGTCAGCCAAATTAAAATTTAGGATATTTACGTCGGAAAACAATCCAATGTAAAATCTTTTTTTAACGTCCAATAATCAAATTGATGAAAAGAATTCCTGCAAATAAAATAATGAATCTAACGACGAAGTTTGGACAACCACCACAAAATGTTCCAACAACATTAAGATTTACAACATGGCGGCGGCCGTTTTGAAAATATTTAAATTCAATTTATATAAAAAGAATTTTTCACCTGAAAAAAAATTTTGTGTTTTTGCTAATGCGATATAACATGAGAAATGAGCCGAAGGAACAACACTGTTTTTCTATAATAATCTATAGAAAAATTTCTATTCATACTACTATTTGGCATCGTTGTTGAAATTCATTTATTAAAAAATACAATTTTTTGTGTATCAATTTGTGTATTTGGTGTATCAATAAATTAATTAATACATTAAAAACAATAAATTACGAAACAAAGTTTTGATCATGTTTTAAGTAAACCTTTCCTGTATTTGACAAATTTAAAGTTCAAAGTTAGATTTTCTTAATTTTTGTATATTTGTCTCGAAATTAGCCGAAGTCGATTTAAAAAAAAAACCGCTGTCCCCATGACTTGACAAAAGTTCGCGACGAGTCCACTTTTTTGGGTGAATATGAAATCTGTTTATCAAATTTACTTGATAAATATCACAATTCTCATCCAATAGAAATTGAACCTGAGTTGAAAGAATTAATTAAAACGGTAGCCCAGTCTAAAGTATAATAAAAATTTTTACCAATTTCATTTTCCTGAATTAAAAATAATAGTTTAAATATGCACAGATGAATTCTAGTTTCTGCGATTCGTTTGTCTTCTCGCACATTTTGAAAAGAAAATAATACAATAGTTTACTGGTCAAAAATTAAAAATAAATTAAAAATCGTACATAATACATACTAGACGAAAAATTTTACAAAAATGTGATACATGGATAAGTTTAATACAAAAAGACAATTGTGTAAGATTTTTAGCTTTATTCAAAGAACTGGAAACTGAATGTGATACTTTTAAATAGACTACTTGACATCCAGATTATATTTTCCTTCAGTTATTTTTTTTTAAATAATGACATTGAATTTTTCAAACACTAAATCGTTTTTATCGTGCTTTATTCGCACCTCGTATCTAACTTCACCGACAATATTTGCTTTCATTTCATCCTTTTTTTTTGTTAACAGGAGATCATTTGATTTCATAATGTATTTCTAACATTTCATTTGTTACGTTTTTTCTTTAATATTACTTAGGAAACTTTTAATAAATTTATTTTAAAAGAATTCAATTTAAATTTGTAAATTAAACATTCAAGAATAACTTCACTACTTCCCCAAGAGAATTAAAACATGGTCCTGGATAGTCTCGATTTTTGGGATAACTTCAAAGTCTATTTATTAAATATGTATAATTGATGAAAATCAAAATTCCCTTCAATTATAACTCCAGCGTGAGAATATATAATTTCTTAATTGTTGTGAACATACAATTTTAAAAGTTATATACTTGTTTGTAATCTTTCACGTTCAAAAAGCGTGAAGGCGAACTAATAAAGATATTTCATTTTATACTTTTAACATTTGATTAATGAGACACATATTTTAGAGAATCTTCATTTGAAACAACCTTATCAAACGAACCTGGAAATATTGAGTGATTTTTTCCCACTGGACAATCCCTCCTTTCATCCGCAGTCATATTATCAACTGCGCCGCTTACAATATTTAGTTTTATTCGCGAATTACTTCGATCTGCCTTATATATTCCACGAAGGGTTCCACTATCCTCCAATATTGCAAAAACGTCCCCGTTGGATGCTGATACTACAATATATTCTCGGGTTGGCTCAAGTACATAGTTACGATGATCCATTCGCATTCGAATTGGTTTATTGGCAGGAAAAACGTATCTTCGAAATTCAAATTGCTGGTTTGGATTTGTGCGTGGAATAAGCCGAATATATCCAAGTTGTTCTATTGTACATCCAAGTACTTTATCAGAAGGAGGCCTACCAGGAGAAGAATAGGACCTGGCACGAACACGAGACTCTTCATCAGCAGAAGATCGGACAGGTAAATATGGTCTGGCAGAAGAAGAAGAACCAGGTTGACTTTCACTATGATTATTCAATGTGATATGTAGCGAATCATAATTTGAAAAAGCTATAAGAAAACTGCGTGGGAAGATTGGATGATTCCTGCCTACTGGGCACTCCCTCATTTCATCTGGGGTCAAGTTTTCAATTGCGCCGCTTATTACGTTTATTTTTACTCTCGGATTATGCTTTTGTCTTCTATATATTCCAAAGAGAAACCCGCTATACTCTAATATTGCAAAAATGTCACTGCCGGATGTTGATAATACAATATGTTCTTGAGCTGGCACGCGGCTAAACCTCTTTCCATCCCTTCTCCAACAAATTGGTGTACCAACCTCAAAAATGTATCTTCTAAATTCAAACCGAAGGTTCTGATTTGTGCGCGAAACGAGACGAATATACCCAAGTTCTCTAAGTGAATGTCCAAGTACTTCAATAGAAGAAGGGCTGCCAGCAGGAGACCTCGACCTGGTACGAAAAGGGTGCTCCTCTGTAGAAGTCCGGTCAGGCGTTTGTTGATTGTCAGCAGTAAAAGAAGAAGGACTAGGATTATGACTGCTATAAGGAATTATATCGGAGTGCGAACTGTATTCTGCAAAGAGAAAAAGAAGATCTTCTATTACAAGATTAATTTATACACAATGCCTTAGTCTAAGTTGAATGTTTCTTTGCAGAAAGCATCCTTGCGTAAGTCTTGTTCACGCCCTTCTGCCATGCTTTAAAAACGCTGAATACAAATAAATATACCTGAGAACATGCAAGTGTCAGAAAAAATTAGCCTGCGTTAAAAATAAAAATATTAAGTTAGCCAAGAGTCTATACGTATCTAAATGGTAAGTTCACTACAAGGGTGCACCGAATCGCGAAATAGGTAGCTTAGCACGCATTCTACAAGAACTTTTTCAAAATTTAAATTCTGCTAACTGCCAAAATAACTGCCAATGGTGAGTCGACGATCCGGGTGAACCGGATCAAGCACCACGCATTTTATGACGTATTCTAAGAGAAATTTTTTAAAGTTTTAATTTTGTAATTAATGAAAGCAATTCAGAATGGTCAGTTTGCGACCCGGGTGCAGCAACTCGCGCACCAGGAAGTTTAGCACGTATTCTACGATTAGTTTTTGAAACTGCAAATTTCACCAACCGCTAGATTACTAAAAATGGTGATTCGAATATCCGGGTGAACTGGATTGAGCGCCAGGTAGCTTATCACGTATTCTACAAGAACTTTTTCCAAATTTAGATTGTTCCATTAGTCAAAATAACTCAAAATTGCGAGTCAACGATCAGGGTACACCAGATCGAGCATCAGATAGCCTAGCACGTATAACACAAAAACCTTTTTCAAATTTATATTGTTCTAAAAATTAAAATAACTTCCAATACTAAGCCAACGATCACTATGGACCGGATCGAGCAACAGTTAGCTCAGCACGTATTTCACAAGAACATTTCCAAAATTTACATTCTTACAACAGCGGAAATAGCTACCAGATAGTATAAACACCAGAAATAAATACCAAATACCTGCGTGAATGACATTTTGTACGGCCTAGTTCCCAGTCCGATGCACCCAGATTGTTAAATCACCATCTGAAATTAGTTTTTCTGTTGTCAAAATGAAAATTTTAAAAAGTTTTCGTATAAAAAGTGCTGAAGTAACTCATGCACGATCCAGTACACCCCAATTATCGACTCGGAATTTTTAGTCTTTTTGGCTGTTGAAACAATCTAAATTTCGAAAAAGTTCTAGCAGAATACGTGCTAAGCTATCTGGTGCGCGATTTTGTTCACCCGGATTGTCCGCTCGTCATTGGTGGTTATTTTGGCATTTAGCACAATTTAAATTCTTGAAAAGTTCTGATAAAATACGCAATAAACTACTTGGTGCGTGACCTGGTGCACTCGGGTCGTCGACTCACCATTTGTCCTGAGCATGGGAGAGCATGTCTTGCCATGCTTGAGCCATGGAAATTTCTTTCACGCGGGTTCTTAAAAAAATTGCCCCACGCTTACGCCGTTGTTGAGCCATGGTTCACCCATTGGAACTTTTCCACGCGTGCAGTTGTGTATCTTTACTGTTCTCTATATTCTAATTATATTAAAAATGGATTCGATAAATCTATATACATATAAAATTATTTCCTTCTAGATTACCATCATTCTAAATCATTCAATTAAAATTTGTTAATATATTTAAAATAAATTTGATAATTATCCACTTCTTTATTAACATCATACTAAATCTTTCAATTCAATTTTTTTAACATATTTCTCAGAAAATAGTTAATTTTCACTTTTTTGCTTTACAAATTTCTACTACAAGTAACTCTTCTAAATTTAATTATTCTATTTTACAACTAGGACTTTGTATGTCAAATTTTCATATAACAATGATGAACAAGTATTATAAAATTATTATTCTCCACAAGAGGAACTCAATAATAACTTAATGTTTCGTCTATTTCGTCTGATTGTAGAAAATGCCGTTCTATATTTCAACTTTAATTATTTGATTCTAAATTCAGTAATTTTGGAAAAAAAAATAATTAATTCTGTTTAAAAACTAAACTCTTTTCTCGGAAATTTATATATTCTTCTTGAAAATTCAACAAATTTATTAAAACATGAATGTTTATTAACTTTTCTTTCTTTCTGGAAAATTCAACTCTTTCTTTGTAAATCCAACGTTCTAATGGGAAAATAAAAGAATTATTTATTTAGTTCCATTATCTCGTGTGAAGAAATGTTTTAAATGTATTAAGAATAAATTATTGCGTAGGGCGGCCAAAAATCAAAATATTTCTTGCAGATAACCGTATATTCGATAATGGACGGTGCAACAAATTAAAGCCTGGAAAACTTTGGCTCTGTCACAACGTGCTGGAAAGCTTTTTCGCATGTCCGTAAAACCCCAGAATAAAAAAGTGGATAAAAAAACAATAATTTCTATCAGTGATATGCAGAAAATTGAGACCAGCTTCAACATGACTCAAAGTAAAACTATTGGAATCGCATGAATGATTCGTGTGGCTAGTGAAATGAAGTTGTTCGATTTCAAAACTGTTAAGGCCAACAGTGCCTTAATCCAGGTGAAAAAGTTATATATAATGAACAAATGAAAGTATCAGAGTTTTGTCCTACATATATAAATTATCTATAACTTTTCACCTGGGAAATGCTAAACAAAACATTTTTTATTGCATGACTGTATGTCTGTCTATATATCTGTCTGTATGTCCGTATTAATGTCTGCATGTATTATAGTAATGAAATTTTTTATTTCGATGCAAATTAGAAAAGTTATATACTTTCTAAAAATTTGATAATATTCAGAAAAATAGAAAAAAAAATTTCTGATGGATTAAGAAATTTCATTTGAGTTATTTACCATCTCAGTCAAATTTTTCGATCAGACAAAAAATTAATAAAATTAGAGCGTTTTAAAAATTAAAAAAAAAATCTTTTTATGTGTTTTAGATATTTTTCTCCAATTTTCTGGTACATTTTCAAAAATACGCAATTTCTGTTTTTAAGACATACACAAGTTTAAGCGTCATTTTTAGTAGAATTCAACAAGCTTTACGAATTATTTTAATGAAATTTTCCAATAGGACAAAAATTATCAAGTGAGAAGCGCGAATGCCGTAATGAGAATGTAATCGTCAAAACCGTAGGCGCTTTGAGAACCTTCTTTAAGTTATAATATTGATGATATTTGAAAAAAAAACTTGGTTAAAGTGCATTAAAATTGGCTTAGACCCACCGTTTGATATTTGTGAAACATACACTTTTGCTCGTGACTTGGGGTAAATATTTAAAAATTACAAAATTTGATTGAGATGTTTAAAATTTTATTAATTTTTTATATTTCCATGAAAGTTAGTACAAGAGGTTTTTTCCAATTATATGACGCGAAATTGGTGTGAAAACTCAACATTGGCAAAAGTTTGAGTCAAATTCTAAATTTTAGACTAATTTCGAAAGTCTTTTCAATTTGGTAGGTTTCTATGAAAGTTGCAAAGAAAAGGATTTTCGAGTCACAGAATAATTTCGAACCAAAAGTAAAAAATTCCAAAATTTTATTCAAATTCGGAATATTGTATTAAATTAATAGATTTCAATGAAACTTAGGTGAAGATGGGTTTTTGGTACGCAAAATACGAATTTGGGTTCAAAATTCCAAAATTTGAAAATCTGACTCCAATTTTTAAGATATAAACAGTTTAGTTGATTTTCATGAAATGTTCGCGAAAAACTGCACTTTTTCCGCAAGAACAATCAAAACGTTTCACGATGCCGAGTAAAATTACGTTAAGTTGATGTTGGTAGCCGTTGATAGCCATTTAGATCTTACCAACTTCTGGCGTCATGTACAAAGCGCGCGAAAATTTAAATTCAATTCAAGATGGAAATACATTAGAAAATAAATAAATGATAATAAATATTAGTTTTTATTCCAAATTATTAAACATATAATATTATTATTATTATATGAAGTGACAAAAATTTCACATTAATAATATTTTCTAATACTGCCTTCCCAGTACTCGCGCAGTACTGTTTTTTCAGTGCTGGCGCAGTACTAAATATTCATGATAGCCATTACTGCGCCAGTGTCGCCAGTATCAGCTGACCGGTACTGGCGCAGTACTGTTACCCAGTACTGACGGAGTACTATATTCCCAGCACTGGCGCAGTACTACATTTTCATGATAGCCATTACTGCGCCATTAGTGGCAAGTCAGTAGCGGCTAACCCATATTGACGCAGTACGAAATTTTTTGTAAAGGTCGCCACAATACGGATTGGTGTTAAACTTTTAATATTTTGTAACTATAAGCGGACTATTTCTAGTGTCACTTGTTACTTTTTATTTAAAATCAATTTTAATGTCATTCTTTTAATTCACAATAAAACAACAACTAGTATAAATTATTAAACGTAACTTCATTAATAACACCGGCACACAAAGAATAAAAGTGGTCTGTTCAGATAACCAAGTAGGCTTGTATTTTTCTGAAAGCCGAAAAAATAGAAGTAAAATCGACAAAAACAGCGATTTTAAAGGTATATTTTTGTAAAAAAAATATAGTTTCTCGCCCGGTGGACTCAACCAACATATTTATATGTCTTTTGGGTCGCTAAATTTGAATCTGAGGCTCAAATAACAAATTTGGCTTGTACTTTTTTTAAAATTGTAAAAATAGACGTAAAATCGGTGAATACAGCGATTTTTCTTGTATAATTTTGCAACAAAAAAATGTTTCATGTCCGGTGGTCTACATTAGCATATCCTTATACTTTTGGGGTCGCTGAATCTGAATCAGCGGTCAAAATAACCCAGTTTGCTCATATTTGATCTAAAAATGCAAAAAAAAAGATGGATAAAAAGAAGAAAAGTCCAGACTATCAAAATGTGGTTTCAGAAATGGTAACAAACTTTGGTAAACAAGGCTGCCTTATAAATTTGAAGCTACATTTTTTCATTCGCATATAAATAAGTTTCCAGACAACCTGGGAGGCGACATCAGGGATGTTGAGATATCAACATGATGGCTGACTACTGTTAGAGTTTAAAACGAGATCAAGTCAATCAAGGTACCAAACGAAAGCGAAACCCACTACGCAGGTCTTTTGAAAACAAAAGGGTTCAATACAAGCGATATATTAAAAATAAAACTTATTTACAAAAACCCTACTATTCCCATGCAAGGAGATTAACGCAAATTAAAAAACCCGAAACGTGTAGACGCAAAGGGAATCTACAGTGAACGACAATCCCAGTCGAGGAAGGTAAAGGTTTTCTTCGATCTTATGTCTAACTTTGCGTTTTTCGATAAAATATGAGCAGACTGGGTTATTTGAACCACGGATTCAGAATCAGTGAACCCAAAAACATAAGAATATGCTGGATAAGTCCAACGGAGATGAAGATATGTATTTTTTTTTTGCAAAAATTTGCACGAAAAACCGCTGTTTTTGTCGATTTTACCTCTATTTTTGCATTTTTCGATCAAATATGATCCAACTAGGTTATTTTGACTGCGTATTCGGATTCAACGACCCCAAAAACATTAGGATATGCTGATTTAGACCACCGAACATGAAAAATTTTGTTGTTGCAAAAGTATACAAGAAAAATCGCTGTATTCGCTGATTTCACGTCTATTTTTGCGATTTTCGAAAAATATGAGCCAAATTGGTTATTTAGGTCTCAGATTTGAATTCAGCGACCCAAAAGACATATAAATATGTTGGTTAAGTCTACCAGGCGAGAAAGTATATTTTTTTCAAAAATATACCTGAAAGATCGCTGTTTTTGTCGATTTTACGTCTATTTTTTCGTTTGTCAGAAAAATAAGAGCCAACTTGGTTATTTGGACACCGGATTCGAATTCAGCGACTCAAAAAACATATAGATATGCTAGTGTAGTAGTCTGTCGGACAGACTACTTTTTTTGTGTTCCGGTGAACTTATCAGTTATAATTATCAGTTGGTTCATTGAAACGTGCTTTATCACAAAAAAAAGTTTTTTTCAATTAAGGATACAGTTTTGCAAATTTTTATTAATTATAATTTTTGGGATCATATCATGTCACCTGCGGTAACTCCCTTCGCCGCAAAAATGTTAATTTCAATGTGAGAAATGCCGCGCAAGGGACAGGCTTCTAGATAGAGATCCCGCTGTTGTGACTACTGCGCGGTGTAAATTTAGTGTGAAGCCATATGCGTGTCAATAAACACTACTACGCAGCAGAAATCCAGGTTTCGTGTAATTTTACTGCACACAACAATGTGCAGTATCGCTCAAATCGCGCCTGCAAATTTCTCAAACATAATTCAAGGAACCTTTTAGGTTCCACCCTATTTGAAAGGGTTCGTTAACCGCTTCACTGTCAGTG
>NC_046657.1:53032560-53051266 GCF_010883055.1 Belonocnema kinseyi
TGTGACACTTTTGCATCATGATACATATTTGGATATTTCAGAAGAAAATAATGTAACGTAAATCGATTTAATTATGCTCAAATATATTAGGTTGGAGTTTACTGATGGAAAATCTGATGATTTAAAAATTTTTAAATAAAAGATTCAAAGTGGTGAACATGAATGATTATAAATGTTGGGATCTTGATAAAATGGATGGTACTTAGTTTTTTAGGGTCATCAAAATCTCGTGTTGAATTTTCAAAATTCAAAATGTAGGACCTTAATTATTAAAAACATTCGGCGGACCTTGATAAGATTGGTGACACCTATGTTTTTAGGGTTGCTGAATTGAAATTAAGTATTAGTTTTTGGAAATTGAAAATAGAGGATACAATATAGTGGAGTACAATGATGAAAAATGCTTAGAACTTTATCATTTGTTTAGACTCACTTCAAACGAGCGCTTATTCTGACTGATTTTTTTTTCATTACTAACACTCAGCTTACATTCAACATCAGATTTCAAATCGGAGATCCCAAAAACGTAAATATGAACAATCCGATCAAATTCTAAACCTTTTTGAAAATGTTGATTCGGCTTATTGAATACGCGGTTTTGAATTTTTTAAATCGAGGATCATATTTCAATCGAGCAATCACAAAAACTAATTTTCAAATTTTTAAATTGCGGCTCCACCATGGCGGACATGAGTTAAAAAATTTTAATATTAATCAAATTAGTGATACTTAAGTTCTTGTGAACGCTGAATCGAAATATGATGATGGATCTAAACTGAATATAACTAATAAAACAATGAATCCCAATAAGCGCTTGTGTGAAATGAATCCCAAAACTTGAAAGTAATTTTGCCGTTTTGCATTTTTAAAAATCAATACAAGATTCCAATTCAGAAACCACAAAACCTAAGTACCACCAATATTATCCAGATTAAAACATTTTAAATATTTCATGGCCGCTATTTAGATCCTTCATTTTGAATTTTGAAAACCTATCATCAGGTTTGGTTTCAGCTACCCCAAAAACATTGACTATGCCAAAATCACGTGAGATTGATTTGTTTTTCATGAAAACTAAAGAAAAATTTAACATAAAAAATATTTCAATTATATATTTGAATTTTTTTAACTCGAAAAAAATGAATTCTTAATAAAATAAGTGAAATTTCCACAAAAAATGACTTTCACAAATATTCCGAATTTTCTACGAAGTAGAATGAGTTTTTAGCAAATCATATAATTTTCAAGCAAAAACATGTATTTTCAACCGAGATAAATCTTCAACCAAAAAGGATAAACTTTTAAACCAAAATGACAAATTTTCATGAAGAAAGATTTTGCAGTTAAGAATTTTTCAAACCAAAAACACAAGTTTTTAACCAGGAAGTTAATTTTCAAAAAAATAGTTTAATCTCAAATCAAAAACTAAAACATTAAAATATATATGAAATTAAATTCTAAAAAGACGAATTTTCTATAGATTAAACGAATTTTCAACAACAAAAAACACCAAAATGTTTGTATAAAATAGTTTAATTTTAAATCAGAGAGCTGGATTTATAACTAAACTGATGCCTATCCAAACAAAAAATAAATTTGTAAAACCTTAATTCCAAACTTCAATAGCAATCAAAAAGTTTCTAACAGCAAAATACTTTAACTCACGGTGTGTGTTTGGTACAAGTTGATGATCTTGGTTAGTATGTTTTGCAGGAGTCCGAGGCATAGAAGTATGGCTTTCGAAATACCCGCCATATGAAGATTCTCCAGGGCCCCAATCATTTAATAGAGTAGATATATCCTCTGCAGTCAGAACCCCAGCACTTTCCGGAGATGATGGACTCCTGTCGTTTTCTCGCCTGCTTGATGATTCTGAAAAAGACTCTTGATATATACAAAACTCTCCATATCTAATCCAAGCGACACAGATGTTAATCGACGATCTGGACGCTGGAGTATTTGAGTGTTTTTGGGTTCGCTGAATTCAAATCTGAAGTAGGATTTAAAACATTCAAAAGCGGG
Source organism: Belonocnema kinseyi (assembly GCF_010883055.1). Lineage (NCBI taxonomy): Eukaryota > Metazoa > Arthropoda > Insecta > Hymenoptera > Cynipidae > Belonocnema > Belonocnema kinseyi. The sequence goes on from NC_046657.1 coordinate 53,034,583, forward strand.
GTTTTTAAGATTTAGAATGGCAGATCATATAATGCGGACATAGAATATTAAAAATAATTGGAATTTGATCAAATTTGTCATACTTAGGTTTTTGGGGTCGCTGATTTCAGATCTAATGTTGGACTTTTGAATCTGATCAAGTTCTAAGCATTTTTGATCATTTTGGTCCAGAGTAATAAATCCGTGGTTTTGAATTTTAATAATTCAACATCGGATTTAAAATCAACGCCCCCAGAAACCTACGTTTCACTAATTTTATCTTAATCTTAACGTTTTAAATACAGTAAAGCCTAGATTAAGCACCAGTTTTGGGTTGAGCTTGGACCTTACTCCGCAAAGAAAAGTCCAGTTCGAATGTGAATAGTCAAGTGCAAGTAAGCACCGCCCCCTCTCCCTCAACTCCTATCAACAATCTCCACTGGGCCGCGTCAAATCTCGAAAGAACAAATTCTGGGGGGCTCTATTCCTCGGTTCACTGCATTTAATGTCCGCCATGTTGGATCCGTCAATTTGAATTTTGAAAATCTTAATTCAGACTTAGATTCGACGAACCCGAAAACATTGACTCTGAAAATACCACGAAGTTTCAAATGTTTTTTGTCGAGATTATTTTTGACATGAAATGTTCTTCTTCGCCTGTCTGTGAAGGATTTAAGGGTCCGCGTCGAGAGTGGAACGTTAATAATTTGAAAGGTTCGAGTCAGAACCCAAACCCTTCCGAAAGAAAAGGGTCCATTCCGGACCTAAACACTTTAGGAACCCTGTAAACTCCGGTCCAAAATAAAAGGTTCCGATCACTGACGGAAACCGTTCTACATTAATTCCATGTGAAAATTCTATGTAGAAATCTCACATGTGCAAGGGTGTTACGTCCGGAGTGTGACTCTCGAAAGCACAGCTTATCACAGGAAGTCAAACTTAGTTCAAAACTAGCTCCGGGTGGGAGCTAGTGGGGCTGTGATCGGGTTATTCTTATGTTTAAGTTTTCAGTGAGGTTTTATCAAATGAGGTAATATCTAAAAAAGCGTAATGATTTTTTTTATTCTAAAACACTAAGAATATATTCAACAATAATTTTACACCGTTTTTTGGAGAAAAGATTTATTAATGTTAAATTCATCACAAATATACCTAATAAATAATTATTAAGTAGTATTATTTGGAAAATTGCGAATTTCTAGGAACATTTATAAATACCTCTGTATGGAATTTAAAAAAAATCCATATTGGAAAAAATACATATAGATGTAGGTAAAAAGTCTGCCGAAAGTCATAAGACTCTAAATTTGTACAGATGCTTATTCTTAAATTGATCTGAAAGATTTGCCATATGTAAATAAAGTATAATCCTTCATGTAGTTGAAATTGGAATAGAGAAAAAGTTTTTGATTAATCAGTGAAGAGCAGTATCCTAGTAGTAAACTATTAAGCACAGTACAGATCAGATTTCGCTACTACCTTCATTTGAGTCTTGCGTTTCTGGACTGGTAGCTTTAAAGAAAATCCGCAAGGGCGCGACGTGCCGCCTCTCGCGCAACAGAAAGGACGCGTCGAATGTTTAAGACAGCAGTCCACATGTAACGAAGCATAATTACCTGAACCAGAGACTACTGTGACCAACATGGCGGTTCCTTCAGAGCGAAGCTCTTCCATTGCTGCCTTCCAGCTCAAGTTTTTTTTTAAAAATTAATATTCCACAAATTTTGGGGAATTTTAGTTGCATAAATTTATGTATTTTTCAGCGTAGGATATGTTCTCCATTAAATCTTGGGTAAATTTGAGCACTTTTAAATATTTCAAAAGAGTTTATGGAGATTTCCGTAAATAATAAGTATTAACTTTTATGTGATATTTCACAAATTTTAGGGTACTGGCCGAGGGCTAGTCAGATGACCCGACTAGCCCCGGACTTTAAGTGGGGTTGAATGGTCGGGAACCAGGCTAGCTCCCCATTTTAATTTCTACACGGGGTACTGAAGTTAAATATGATCATACGGGTATTTAAAACAGCAAGATGACAAAGTAGTATTCTAAATACGAAATATTATGAATCTCCATTAAAAAAATTAACACTATAAAAAAATGATATTCTTTTTATTGAGTTTTCAAAAAGTAATTTGAATTACAAAAATAGTGAATATCATAATCTTAAAAACGTCTTTTAGAAATTTATACATTATTCATATGAAGTTGCAAAAAATCTGAGATGCATAGAAAATTATGAAATCATTATTCTTGATTTTTCATATACTTTTGTTTGAGAATGATCTATGAATGTTTCCCCTGTTTTTCGATCGAACCCGATTGTACAGAGCCAACCATAGATTGCATGGAACGATGCTACTCATTAAATGAGAACAATTTATAAAATATTACTTACAAATAGACTCAAGTTTATAATACTGAGTTTCTGAGATATCAAATTATATGATGTTATTCATAAAGAATATATTATCAGTTCCTAAAAAATTTTATTTTATAAAATATCAATTAAATCATTGAAAGTGATATAATATTCGACGTATCTATGAAGGAAATGTCTGAGGGAAAAAATCATTCGTGAAATAGAGCCCAGACATTTCTCATACTGCCCGAGTTGTCAAGCGACGCCACTTTGTTGGAGTTTTTGCCAAATACTCCATAATGTAAGTTAGCCGTGGGGTTTCTTTGTTAGCGAATGCGTTGAAGCTTTAGGTTGGTTAGGTTCGAATCTCGCTGCAGCCGTGCCGATTTTTCATAGCCATTAGGCGTACGACTATGTATGAAGTGAATAAATCAAGTATATAATAATAAAAATAATAATTATACGAGTGTTTCCTTACTAATTGTATTTAATTTGTGTATTTAGTTTCTCCTTCTGAAGGATAAATATTTTGGCGAAGTGAGTTATTTTTAAAAAGTCGTTTGAGATTCTCATATGCTTTGTATGACAACTTCAAGAGATGTATTCACTCTTTCGAGTAAAACGTTTTACTATCGTATTTAATTCGCTTGTCAAATTTGATATCGTTAATCTTAAATTTTCATAAGTTTCATAATATATAATGTAACATCCTTTTCATTAAAAAGAGATAGTTTTGCCGGATGAAAACCACTGTATTAATTTTTCATACGAAAACACTGTCTACAAACTGTCAGTCACATGTCAAAATGATTTTGCCAGGCGTTATTTGGATGAAATAGATGTTGATAAGCAGGCAAGTTATAATAATAATGACCTATCATTTAATTTCCTCCCATTTGGCAATGACTGTTAGTGTCGTGAAATAAAAATTTGACTTGGCGTGATATAATATCCAAATTTAAGGTTAGTCAAAACCTACATGACATTCAAACCACCAAAGCCGGAATGTAAATACTAAGTCGCCCAGGAAAAAATAAACGATTGAACTGGAGCACTTTGGAATGTCTATCTTAAAATCCAGATTGACAAAGTTGCATTTCATTTGGTTTGGGACTCTTTGAATTGGTCAGCTATTTGAGCTTAATTAAATCTGCCAAGTCACATTCGGAGATGTACTCCTTCTATAGTTTTAAGAGATTCTTAATAGGAGAACATAACCTAAAAAGCTAAATTAAGTTCAATTCGCGATTTACGATTGACAGAAGAAACGCATAGATCGTTTCAAGTTCTCAATGAAAGGAAGTTTGTTTGATGAAGTCCGATGAATTGTACAAAGCAGATTATGCTCTTCATTATTTAATTGTAGTGAATGGGAAGTGGCTGTAAGTAAATTTGATTAGGAAAACGAATTTGTGATTATAATAAAATATAAACGTGGACGCGTTTTTCTTTAGCAAATGACGTATGCGCAGCCGCTGTCTGTCTATTTCTCTCTCTCTCTTCATCAGTAAAAGAAAGAGGCAGAGTATTGCGTTTTACGATACTATTAGCTCTGTGCAAGTAGTTGGAGGGGATAGCCAGAAAGTAAAACAGCGCGCTAGGTGGCGAAACGTGAAACACTGACGGCGTGTGATTCAGTACAAACACTGTGGGGTGAATAAAAATGTGAATAAAAATCACTGCTTTTCTGAAATTCATCATTATACTTGCAATTTTTATTTCAACCATTTTCATTGAGCATTAAAAACAAGAATCAGTCGAGACAGTGAGAAAATTATTGTTTTTATATATGTTTCATTGAATGAAGTTTCCTTTTTTGGAGGTTAAATTTTCTAAAAACTTCCCAGTGGGCACACAATTTGGCGACGTCTTTACGACATCGTTACGACATCTTTACGACAACTTTACGACAATTTCCAAATTGGCATTTGATCAACACCTAAGATCAATTGTAAGTAATTTTGATGGTATCGGTGTATCAAAAAGAAATCTAGAAGCAATTTAACAAGCCCGAATTTCAATTAATAAACTTCTTATGCATTATTTTTATTTTAGAAAATGTTTTCTCTGGACCAACTTTTTCTTTGAATTATTGTAGTTTAGAAAATACTTTCTCTGGACGTCATCTCAAAATTTCATTTGATGAATCGATAATTAATATAGGACAACCTCCAAGGGAAAAGATAACATCTGAAAGAAAATGTACAGAATTGGTGTCTTCACTTCTAACAGCATAATTTAAAGTTGAACGAGGCCTTAAACAAATAAATTTAAATAACATTTCGAGTAGCTTTGAATTACACTCAAACATTCTTATTTTCTGTTAGGATACCAATAATGTATGACTTTAATTTTCAGACCTCATAAAATAGATAATTATAGAATAATATCTAAAAAAAATTGGAATCAAAATTCGGACCTAAAATTTCGCTTCTACATTTCTTTTCGATGCACTATTATCCTAAGCGATTTTTTCATTTATTTCAGTAGTTGATCAAACGAAATTTTGAGATGAGGCCCAGAGAAAACATTTTCTAAAATAAAAAAATTCCTAAAATTTTACTAATTAAAATTTGGGCTTATTAAATTGCTTTAACATTTTTTTGGATACACCCATACCATCAAAATTACTTCAAATTGATTTTAGCGGCTGATCAAATGCCAGTTTGGAAATCAGATCCGAATACAGCAATTTCGAGAGTGGAATAATTTAAATACAAAATTTTAATGAAAATTCCTCCCTAAAATTTTACTTCTAGATTTATTACTGATACAATCCTATCACCAACAAGTCTTTAATTTATTTTAGTGGTTAATCAAACCAAACTTTGTGATGACGTCCAGAGAAAGTATTTTCTAAAATAAAAAACTCCCTAATGACTGTATTAATTAAAATTTGGGAAAGTTACATTGCCTCAATATATCTTTCTGATAGACCTATACCATTAAATTGACTCAGAAGTAATTTTAGGGGCTGATCAAATGCCAGTTTGCAAACCATATCCAGAGAAAGCAATTTCGAATATACAATAATTCAAAGAGAAAGTTTGTCCATAGAAAACATTTTCTACAATAAAAATAATATATAAAAAGTTTATTAATTAAATTGTGGGCTAGTCAAATTGCTTAGAGATTTTTTTATACACCGATACCCTCAGAATTACTTAAAATTGATTTTAGGGGCTGATCAAATGCCAGTTTGCAAACCCTATCCAGAGCTAGCAATTTCGAAAATACAATAATTTAAAGAAAAAGTTGGTCCAGAGAAAACATTTTCTAAAATAAAAAAAATCCCTAAAAATGGTATCAATTAAACTCCGGGCAAGTTAGATTGCTTCGAGATATCTTTTTGATACGCCTATACCATCAAAATGACTTAGATTATTAATTTTAGGGTGATCAATCCCCAGGCTTGGGATAAATGTCCGGAGATGAAGATTTTTCAACAAATTTTATTATTGATGTAAGTTTTTTGACCAAGGAAATTAATCAATAGTTTAAAATTTTAATTTTGTTTGTCTACTTGGTCATAATCAATATTATTAAAATATTGATTAATTTGTTAAGATTGCAAAAAAAAACGCTCTCTAGCTCCGCTGGGATATGAGCTTAGATCCTTCAGTAGACAAACAAAATTAACATCTTAAACTATTTTTCAACCATGTTTGTTGAAATACCACCAAGCCAAAATGCACTAATTCTATCTGCATTTCCTGATGCGTGTTTCTTCTAGGATCGATCTGTGAAAAAAAACAATGGTAATCAATCATTAAATTCAGAAATAATGTTCAACTTATTAAAATGATTATTAAGTAATGCTTGTTGAATTGACAATAAGTAATTATTATTTAAGTTATCGCTGTCGACACTGCCAGTGACAAACATACAAAACCACCAAACATTTCCTTGCTAAAGAATAATCAATCGAAAGTATAATAAACATGCCGGGTCGATCTGTCTTTATTTCAAGGTTCTGTTCAGATTCACCTGTTTGTCTATTCATAACATACCTGTTTTTATGCCGTAAATAAGCGGTAAACACAATTCACTCTTCACCCACTGGAAGCGTAGAATATTATTACTATTTTATAGTATTTGTCACTCAGCAGGCATTCCATAATGTTATTGGCAAAGAAAAAAATTACGTTTACTTCTCTGTTCACATATCTCATTTCATTATTATTAATTATAGGCGCGAAATATGTAAATACCCCTGTAGAATGGCTTCTCTCCTGCTGATGTGCAATTCGGGTAGCATTCGATTTGCCATGTATGTAAGCCCCAGCGTTTCCACCTTGTATAAGTGAGTCACGGACGTAAGCAATTAAATCAATTCAGGGTAAAATTTAAGGGAAAATTTTCAGTAAAATACATTATTATACATCAAAATCTGCCCGCTTCGCGCGGCGGTTGCATCCTCGCACTAGATAATGGGTTAACTCGCGATTCGCGCTCGGATATTCATGCTTTGCATTTGTAATTCTTAAATAAAACTTTATCAAAACGATCTCTTTTCGATGTGCGTATTTTTGTTCGTCTTGATATTCTGGAGCTCGATTTTCGACAGACACTTGTAAACAGGTTTTGTTGAATCTTCTTATTCTCGTAACCTTCGTTATTTTTCCACAAATTTTTGTATTTAATTTTTATTTTCAATGTTATTTTTTATGAATAAAACAAATAGTACGCGTCCTATCAAAAAGTGATATTTAACGAAATTGCAGATCTTTTTTGAGATAACAATTTTGGTTAATTCATCTTTTTTCGTATCCTACATAGTTTGACCACAAAATTGAATTGTTTATTTTTCATTGTTTTTTGTGCAATAAAAATTGGAATTTTCGATTTTCCAAGAAAATCCAAACATTTGTTATCATAATGTTATAAGGCTTTCAAAAATCAGTGTTTTTCTTTTCACGACTTTTTATCTTATCGTACGCTTTTTGGCTTACAATTTAGTTTTTCGGTTGATTTAAAAAATTTTTTGAACGCTATTACTCGCAGAATTTTATATTTATCAAGAAAACTCATTTTGATAAATTATTTGTCCTTTTTACTACTATAAATATCCGTACGTAGAATATACAAATTAAAAAAAAGTTGTCTCAACAATTTTCAAAACGCCCTCACTTTTTCAATTTTTGTCAACAATGGCTGGTTAACGAATTCGTCCTTTCTTTAAGGATCTAAAAAAGTGTGCTAAATATGGACTTGATCCGTTTATTTTTTCGAGAGTTATCGTGCTTACGGACGGACGGCCAGACAGACGCCATCGTAAAAACCTGATTTTCGGATTTAGGGGGTCTCGAAACGTGGAGATCCGTTGAAAAACAGTGGTGTCAAATTTCGGACAATTCTAATACTTTCTCAATCATAAATGATGAGAATGTAAAAAGAAGAAATATCATGAGTTCATCAATTTAAATTCTTCACATTGGAAATCACGAACCGAAACAGGAAGAGTGCCGGGTTACACGTTCATTTATAGGGTTAGGGCCTCTCGCCATATTTGAATTTTTCATCGCTGATTACGAGCGGATCTGTGTACAACCCGAACGGGATCTTTATCTCCTGTCGGCTATTTTCATCCTCATTTCGGCTTATTTCGGAAGTTTCGTTCGCACATGCGCTATCACATTCTAGTTGTGTTCGCTTAAATGCAAACATTAAGGAGTGTGAAGCCTATGCTGTTACTTTTTCCAATAAATTTTACTTAATTCGACAACTTCAAAATGTGCACAATATTATACCAGATACGAGACAGAAGAAATGTGGATGTAAAATATACGAGAAGCAGTTTTCTACTCGTAAAACTTTAATAAAACATATCAAATTGTTGCATTCATCGAATCTGTACCGGAGAACTCATCATCTTGAAATCTGTTTTCAAAGTAAAAAGTAAATGATTATTCTCTTTCCAAATGAAGAACTAGAAATAGATTGAATTATTCAACGAAATTAAACTTTGTACGCATAAAATGTAAAGTATGGGTAAAAAAGAAAAGTCAAACTATATCTATAGCATTAGTGCATTCTTCAATTTGGAATAGAGAGCTTAGGTACCTTTTTAATATTTCCTTCTCCAAACGTTCAGAAATTAAACAAAAAATATAGAATAATATTTCATGCAATATTATTTCGAGTAATATTAATTGATATTAGTCAAATATTATAATTTTTCAGACAGTATGCAAAAAACATAAATTAAACGTCATCTACAAGATACACTTTTTTTTTATTCCCTATATTTTATAAAGACCATTTCAATTTTTTTAATTTGAGTTGAAGATTAAAAACAGAAATTGGTGACAATGTTTTAAATTTCAAATAATTTTTTATTATATCATTTAAAATAGCATATCATATAGACAAAGTTGTTTTCTTGAAAACTATAGATATCTTGTATTTTAATCTATACACTAAACTCGCTCTAGCTATGTTAACAATATTTTTTATAATTACTATTGCTGCTTGCAAATTTTCTGAAAATGATTAATATCTAATAATTCATGGATTACTTTTTCAGAGAATATCTTTTCCTACAACTATGATGTTTGAAGTAAAAAAAAACAACTAAATAATCTTCAAATATAATTATTTGTTCAAACAACGTTATTGTTTTAAGAATTTTTTTAACGACATCAGCCATTGCAAAATTATTGTTTAAATTTGAAACAGTAGAGTATTAGATAATGTTTTCCCCGAAAAAAGTATGAATCTTTTTTATTCCAACAATTTGGTTTAAACTGACAAAGGTTAGCACAACTAACTTAACAAAATTTTGTATTTATACAAAACAATCATATGTCGAGTGCTTAAACAAAATTTGTCCATACATTTTTTTTAATTTAGTGCGTATTAAGTGTGGAATCACTGACTATTGAATATCTCTTTCGAATAGTTGCTTCATGTTTTCCAGCTATTTTTGCATGGATTCAAGTATTTACAAAACAAAATTATTTACTTGAAAAGTAAATTATTTGTTTCAAATTTTTATTATTCAATAACAAAAAAAAATTATTTTTTAAAAATCGATCATGACAGTTCGATGCGGAGTTTTGTTAGTTTTCTATGTAAAAAAACATTCAAATTTCATTGAAATCAAACGAGCAGTTGCAGAGCCTGATATTTTTTAACTATACTGGCCCTTATGGCAAGTCTATAATTACTTTTTGCGTGTGAAATTTCAACAATATTTAAACAATAATATCCTAATTCTTAATTATATTGTTTCAGAGTGAGGTGTGAAGAATGCGATTCCTATTTTCTAAACAGAAGTTCAATGTCCAGTTTTTTCAATTCAAAAATCGCGCCAAGTACGTTGCTCAGAGACACGACACATTAAACTTCCGAAATGAGCCGAAAGGAGGCGAAGATAGACGACCGGAGGAAAAAATCCCGTTCGCGCTGTACGCAGATCCACTTGTGTCGGTGTTTGGTTTGAAGTTCATATCCCAATTCAAAAATATTCTTGAAGATTATGACAATTGGTTCAATTAAAAACAATATCTTTCGAAAAATAGCAAAGACAACATCTAACTAAAAACAATATGTATTTCCTAGAATATGTATTGTGTTATGCGTAATGTACTATACTGATAATAATGATAGATGATAATGATAGATTTGACCCTCATTACTGATTCATTGTTCCTTCTATACCTCAAGCAAAAGCGTATAAATAAACAAGATGTATGAAATTACAACTAATTTAAAAATAGTTCATAGCTTTCTGATACGATTTTTAATTTTTCAGATCTGGAACCAGAATTGTTTTTTAAAGCATCAGAATTTTCACTTGGAATGGGTAATTCTAAAAAAATAAGATTCTTATTTGGCACAAGGAATTTTTGAGTGAAACTGATAATTTTTATTTGAAAAATTGAATGCATTTTTTTCTTGAGTCTCCGGAAGGAAAGGTAATTTAAAAAAAAAACATGGCAACGTTTCGGACCCAATGTGGTCCCCTATCAAGCCTGTTGACAGATAATTTATTTAATATGCGATAAATAAATAAGATCTTAGAAGATAATAAATTATTAAAGCGTAAAAAAGAGAAAATCTTTCCATGGTATATATTAAAACAGAAGAAAGTTAACAATAACAAGTGAAGTCAGTAAGGCTGAGGAAAACAAAATAACAGTGACGAACAAATGCATTAAGTAAATATATGAAAATGGAGATGGAAAAAGATTATTTTTTAAACATCATTTCATTCGTTATCAAGAAGGATGGAAGATAATATAAAAAGTAAGATAAAAGGTTAAAATAAAATTATCAACAATGGAAAGTGTACTTAATAAGTCGAAACTGTGATAAAGTAAATAAATAATGCATGAACAAAAATTTACCTTAGAACGTCAGTTGAGAAATGAGTAAAGGAGACACTTGAAAATGTATCCTTGGACGCCATGACTCAACACGCGTTTATGAAGTCATCATTAGTAGGAAAAACTAGAGGTGCTCATGAAGACATCAAAATGAAACTCTGCATTTGAAAAAAACAAAAGATGAAAGGAGATGTGTTAAAATATTTAGATTAAGAACAAGAAGCAAAAATAAGTTATAAGAAGGAAAGAAAGAAATTATATGTTGCATAGAGAACTGTAAAAGTTAGGAAGTTTGGAATTTTGAAATCTAAGATTGACAGAGCTTTTTTCCTTTTTAATAAAATAAGATTCTATAGTTAAACGCTTATTAAAATTTTTTTCAATAGCCAACATTTTTGGATGTTCAAAATCAAAATCATGCCCAGTTTCAATTCGGTGTCTTACAAGTGCAGTGATATTATCTAGATTATAATTACGGCGAGTATGTTCTTTAATTCTATAATGTAGAGATCTGCTTGTGTGTCCAAAGCAACAACAATTGCAAATTGAGCAATTAAATTTGTAAACAACATCTATTTTTTGAAAAATGTCTAATTTTTCTTTAGGAGACGGAAAAAGATTTGAGTTGGATTTTATTAGTCTGAAAATTACTTGCATGTTATTCTGTCTTAAAGTAGTTGCAAGTTTATCATTTATTCCTGAGATATATGGAACTCCCGAAAATTTTTAAAGTTATTATGTTCTTTTGCTCTTAGTTGATTATAAATATTATTAACTCTGATTTTGATAAGTCTATTAATAAGCTTAATAGGATAGCCATTTTAAATTAAAGTTTCTTGTATTAGTTTAATATTTTGTGGTCTGAATTTAATGGAAGACAATTTAGCTCTATCTATGAGTCCGAAAATCATTCCTTTCTTTTGTGATCAAGGATGTTGCGACAAGAAATGTAGATACCTTCCACACCAATAATGAATCGCTTCTCACTAATTGGTATCACAAACCCACATGGTCTGGAACGTTTTGAAAAAGAAAAAACATTTCGCACCGCAACATCCTTGGTTACAAAATAAAGGAATGATTTTCGGACTCATAGATAGAGCTATTCAATTGTCTTCCATTCAATTCAGATCAAAAAATATTAAACTAAAACAAGCAACTTTAATTCCAAATGGCTGTCCCATTGATCTTAATAATAGACTTATTAAAATCAGAGTTAATAATATTTATAATCAACTAAGCGAAAACTAAGAATAACATAAACGTAATTTTCAGACAATAAAATCCAACTCAAATCTTTTTCCGTATCCTAAAGACAAATTAGACATTTTTCAAAAAAAGAGATGTTGTTTACAAATCCAATTGCTCGAATTGCGATTGTTGTTATGTTGGACACACAAGCAGACCTCTACATTATAGAATTAAAGAACATGCTCGCCAATTTGTCAATCTTAGATTTAAAAATTCCAAACTTATTAACTTTTACAGTTCTCTATGCAACATCTAATTTCTTTCTTTCCTTCTTATAACTTATTTTTGCTTTTTGTTCTCAATCTACATATTTTAACACATCTCCTTTCATCTTTTGCCTTTTTCAAATACAGAGTTTCATTTTGATGTTTGTATGAGCACCTCCAGGTTTTGCTACTAATGATAACTTCATAAACGCGTGTTGAATCATGGCGTCCAAGGATACATTTTCCGCTGTTGTTTTGGAGTTTTTCGTTTTTATAATGTCTTTTCAATAAAAATTTTATTCTTATTTATATTTGAGAACAAATATGGCATTTTCCAGTTTAATGAAGATGTACCGTAATTGAAAAATGTTTTGGTAAGATATTTTTGTGCTTGAATTTCATAATGCTTAAATTTTCGAACATAACCTGATAAAACGATCATCAGTTTTCATATTATTTTTGTGTTTTTCTAATTTTCTCTATATTTTCTCTTTTAAACAGGTATTTTGATGTTAACTTTAGCTAACATTAAAATACAAAAGGTTGTTTCCAACCATCAATGTGTATCTTAGCAAATACACATTGATAAAGTTTTCTGATTCTTTTTGGATTTCTCACATTTCCATTTTCACAGCTATAAAACTAAATCCATATTCATTTTTTATACCAACACGGAATTTCAAGTGTCTCCTTTACTCATTTCTCAACTGGCGTTCTAATGTAAATTTTTGTTCATGCACTATTTATTTACTTTATCACTGTTCCGACTGATTGACTACACTTGCTATTGTTAATAATTTTATTTTAACCTTTCATCTTACTTTTTATATTGTCTTTCAATCCTTCTTGATAACGAATGAAATGATGTTTAAAAAATAATCTTTTTCCATCTTTATTTTCATATATTTACTTAATGCATTTGTTCGTCACTTTTATTTTGTTTTCCTCAGCCTTACTGACTACACTTGTTATTGTTAACTTTCTTCTGTTTTAATATATCCCGTGGAAAGATTTTCTCTTTTTTACGCTTTGATAATTTATTATCGTCTAAGATCTGATTTATTTATCGTATATTAAATAAATTATCTGTCAACGGGCTTGATAAGGGACCACATTGGGTTCGAAACGTTGCCATGTTTTTTTTAAATTACCTTTCTTTCCGGAGACTCAAGAAAAAGATGCATTCAATTTTTCAAATAAAAATTATTAGTTTCACTCAAAAATTCCTTGTGCCAAATAAGAATCCTATTTTTTTAGAATTACCCATTCCAAGTGAAAATTCTGATGCTTTAAAAAACAATTCTGGTTCCAGATCTGAACAATTAAAAATCGTATCAGAAAGCTATGAACTATTTTTAAATTAGTTGTAATTTCATACATCTTGTTTATTTGTACGCTTTTGCTAGATGTATAGAAGAAACAATGAATCAGCAACGAGGGACAAATCTATCATTATCATCTATCATTATTATCAGTATAGTACATTACGTATAACGCACTACATATTCTAGGAAATACATATTGTTTTTAGTTAGATGTCGTCTTTGCTATTTTTCGAAAGATAATGTTTTTAATTGAACCAATTATCATAATCTTCAAGAATATTTTTTTCACTTTATTTAAATGACCTGTCCTTCCGGAGACTTTTTCATACATGAAAAATTAAATTTTCCAAACCAATTATACAGAATTCTTGATTTGATTCAAGAATTTCAAAGGAAGCAGTTCTAATTCAAGCCTGGACCAGGTTTTCTTTCAGAGAAATTAAAACTTTGCTTTCACTCTCTTGAAACTTTTCATCGCTGAAAAACGCACAATGTACATTATTAAATTCATATCTCGAAAATATTTATGGCAGTATTTTCTCTAAGAGCTTATCTAAAAGCTTATTTCATACTTAAAAACCATGTTTCATATAATTTTGAAATATAACTCTGAATCGAAAGTAAAAATCCAAGCAAACGTGTTGAGAAAATCTTCCGGAAACACGATTTTTTAAATAATAAACAATTAATGAAGATATGAGTTGGTACGTTTTCGAAAATAGATGAAATTCTAGCATTTACGTAATTGATTTGCTAGATTCGCAAGTGATGGTACAACAGCTGCTCAATATTTGAAAAACAAAACTAAAATTTGACGAATGAAATAAATGGCAAAATTTTCATTTAAAATCAATGTTTTCTAATATCCCGGAGGAGCTTATTTATTTATTTGTAGAATCAGAAAAATATTTAGCGTTTTTCACGAAATAGTTTTCACCATCAACTAAATCGATGAATTTACAACCAAAAGAAGATAAGCTGCTTACTAAAAATAGAATGGCTTAATCTTGAGCATTCTTTTCTAAAACTGGCTTCCAGACACGTGCATCATGCGCGTGCAGTTTTACTTTTTGAGTGAGAAATACATTTTAATACAAAATACAAATTTCAAACAACCATTTATTTGGTAGATTTAATCTTTCTCAAGTTTATTCGAATATAATCTTTCTCGGTTAATGGTTAATGTAAATAGTAAATACCTAACGAAACTTATTAAAAAGTTTAAATATTCCTAAATTGGTTTCAACAGATTTAAAATATTCCAAATTCTTTAGAAATCTACATTTACTTCAAAAATTATTTCCACCTTCATTTGTCTGTTCTTGTTTCTTAAAATCGTGTAACTGTCTAAATTTCGAATATACGAAAAAAAATGTTTGAATGACCTTATCAAGATTAGCAAAACACAAATGAAAAGAAGCCTTCATAACCGTAATATATTGACATTTAAATCCTTAATTATAATTTTTATCCGACTGCAGATTACAAACAATATTAAACTTCATTTTATATTTTTAACATTTAATTAATGATACACATATTTTAGAGAATCTTCATTTGAAACAACCTTATCAAACGAACCTGGAAAGATTGAGTGATTTTTTCCTACTGGACAATCTCTCCTTTCATCCGCAGTCATATTATCAACTGCGCCGCTTACAATACTTATTTTTATTCGCGACTTATTTTTATTTGTCCTATATATTCCACGAAGATTTCCACTATCCTCCAATATTGCAAAAACGTCGCCATTCGATGCTGATACTACGATATATTCGCGCGTTAGCGCAAGCATAAAGCTACAATGATGTATTCGCATTCGGATTGGTTTATCGGCAGGAAAAACGTATCTGCGGAATTCAAATCGCCGGTTCGGATTCGTGCGTGGAATAAGTCGAACATACCCAAGTTGTTCTATTGTAAATCCCAGTACTTTATCAGAAGGAGGTTTACCAGGTGGAGAATAGGACCTGGCACGAACAAGAGACTCTTCATCAGCAGAAGACCGTTGAGGTGAATTTTGTCTGGCAGAAGAAGAAGAAGAACCAGGATTGCGTTCAACATTAGCATTCCATTTGAACTTTAGCGAATCGTAACTTGAAAAAGCTTTGCTAAAACTTTGTGGGAAGATTGGGTGATTTCTGCCTACTGGACAATCCTTCATTTCATCTGAGGTCAAGTTTTGAATTGCGCCGCTTATCATGTTAATTTTAATTCTCGGATTATGCTTTTGTCTTCTATATATTCCAAGAAGAACCCCGCTATACGCTAATATTGCAAAAATGTCACCATTAGATGTTGATAATACAATATATTCTTGGGCTGGCACGGGACTAAACTTCCTTCCCTCTTTTTTCCAACAAATTGGTGTACCAGCTGCAGAAATGTAATTTCGAAATTCAAATCGCAGATTCTGATTTGTGCGGGAAATGAGCCGAATGTATCCAAGTTCTTTAAGTGAATATCCGAGTACTTTAATAGAAGAAGGGCTGCCAGCAGGAGACCTGTACTTGACACGAAAAGTGGGCTCCTCTGTAGAAGTCCGCTCAGGCGTATGTTGTTGACCAGAAGTATTAGAAGAAGGAGGAACAGGATTAGTATGCACTGCAGGATTCCACGGCATATACATAGAGCTTCCAAAATCCCCACGATATGAACATTCTCCAGGGCCCCAATCATTTAATAGGGTTTCTATTTCCTCTTCAGTCCAAAGTCCATTACTTTCAGGAGAAGATGGCCTTCTTTCGTTTTCTCGTCTGCTTGATGATTCTGTAAAAAGACTCCTGACATATACAAAACTCCCCATGTGTGATCCAAATGATTCAGAAGTTGATTGACAATCTGCACGTGCCCAGTATTAAAAAAATAATTGATGAATTGTTTGAGAATCCTATTATTATTTTTACCACTAGCTTTTACCAAATACATTGTGCAGGGATTGCATGCCTACCGCCTTAATTTTACATTTCGATTTAGGACCCCCAATTATTTCAGAGAATTCATGCAATTTAACAATATTTTCAAGATTCTTGCCTATTTTTACACATTCACTGTCAGTGAAACATGTATAGGCAAAAATAGACGAGCCACTTTTGCAACATGAAACATATCTGGGCATTTCAGAAGAAAAGTATACCAGGTGTATACATATGAAACCGGTATTTTTTCAAGAAAAAAACACATTTATTTCAAGAGAATGATAACAAATATTTTATTCAAAGTATGCGC
>NC_046657.1:53051366-53052759 GCF_010883055.1 Belonocnema kinseyi
ACAATACGCCAATTAGCACAAATGGTAAGTTCCGACAGTGCCTACAAGTGTGCCTACTGGCCGCTAAATGGCAATACGGGTTTCATATGTATACACCTGGTATAACGCTAAGCAATTTAATTGTGCTCTAGTGTATTAGGGTTTTTGGGGTCGCTGGATTAAAATCTGAAGTTGGATGTTAAAAATTGAAAAGTACAATTTCATTATGGCAAGGATCAATGACTATAAATGTTATAAAAATTTTTAAGTTTGTGTCTGAACATTTTAAATAAATAATATCCCCGATATTAGATGGGCCATTTTGAATTTTCAAACCCCAAGATCGGATTTGAAGTCTGCATCCCGAGAAACCTACCTACCACAAATTTGATCCAGATACAAACATTTTTAATATCTCATGTCTGCCATATTGTATCCGTCAACTTCAATTTTGAAAATCCAACTTAAGATTTGGATTGAGCAATTTAACGGTTTAAGTCCAGAACCTGTCCCTTAAGAAAGCGAACGCTCTGGTCACCAACACTTAGAGACACCTATGAACTCCGGTCCAAAATAAAAGTTTCCAATTCTTGACGAAAAGCTTTCTACACAAATTCCATGTTGAAATTCTGTGTTGAAATTCCACATATGCAAGGTTGTAACGTCTGAAGTGTGACTTACGAAAGCAAAGCTAATATTCGGAAGTCAATCTTAGTTCAAAATCTGTTTGTTAAAATGTTTTTAAAATTTACATATGGAAAGCTTTTCGTAGAACGTAAAAAGCTATCCGTAGAATTAATTTATCGGAGTTATAGATAGCTCAATAGTGCAATATGCAAAAAAGGGTTGAAGACGGACGTTATTGGTATATACATATATATAAATAATGTCAAAAACGCTATCTCGCTATTCCCCTGAGAAAATACGAGAGCCAGCAGTGAAGGAAAGTGGGACTTTAGATTCGTTCCCAGGGCTGAAAAATATCCGCATTTTTACAGGTATTACATAATGTATAATAGAAATTACGGATACATTTTTTTTATACTCACCAATAGAGTTAAAGATGACGAGCAAAGTGAGGAAGAATGTATAAAACATCCTGATTTTCACAAAGAAGAGAAAAAACTGATTAATGCTTCAGTGAACAATTTCCTGGGCAACTGTATATAATGAATAATCTATCGAATCATCAAAAAACAAATATCTACGTAAGTAGCGTTTATCTCACACGTGCATGTGTGATAACGACGTTATTAGTGTCAAGCTTTTACTTCAAAATAATTATACCATTTTAATCTTTTATTATGATCATTAGAATGATGCCATTTGTATTTCAAATGGAAGATATTTTTCTGTTTAAAAAGTGAGTACTGCCGATTTCATCATAACTTAAGTCAGTTAAATCCCCCCCCCC
>NC_046657.1:53052859-53062730 GCF_010883055.1 Belonocnema kinseyi
CCCCACCCCCCTACAAATATAGGAAACACCACTACCCACCAACTGTATTTTCGAGAGTTTTGACACTCTTAAACATGTATTCTGAGGTTAGCTCGGGTTTATTATGGTTTTCGGGGTCACCGAATATAAATCTGGCGTCCTTTGACTTTTATCGCGTCAGGTTCAAGGTCATTGGAAGGTCAAATCGAGAGAAAACGGTCAAAAAATCCAAAAAAATACGTTATAGGTTTTTGGAGTCGCTAATTACGAATCTGGCATCCGTTGAACTCTATCGCTTCAGGTTCAAGGTCATTTGAAGGTCAAATCTAGAAAAAACGGTAAAAAAATAAAAAAATATATTTTATAGGTTTTTGGGGTCGCTGATTACGAACCTAGTGTCCGCTGACCTTTATCGCATAATCAGCGACCCCAAAAACCTATAAAATATATTTTTTAAATTTTTTTACCGTTTTTTCTCGATTTGACGTTCAAATGACCTTGAACCTGAAGCGATAGAGTTCAACGGATGCCAGATTCGTAATTAGCGACTCCAAAAACCTATAGCGTATTGTTTTTTGATTTTTTACCGTTTTCTCTCGATTTGACCTTCCAATGACCTTGAACCTGACGCGATAAAAGTCAAAGGACGCCAGATTTGTATTCGGCGACCCCGAAAACCATAGTAAACCCGAGCTAACCTCAGAATACATGTTTAAGAGTGTAAAATCTCTCGAAAATACAGTTGGTGGGTAGTGGTATTTTCTATATTTGTAGTGTGGTGGGGGTGGCTGGGGGGTGGAGGGTAGTCCGTTTATCGTGCAATCGACTCGGGATACTTATAAGATACTACCATGATTTTTTCGACCTGAGTTCGACTTGAATTGACCCCAATCAAGAAATGCTGAAGTCGAAAAGTTCGACTTGAGCATGTCTCAGGTTTGAGACGGAGCCAGACTGTAAGTTATGTCTTGGAGACAAGTTTCTATGTCTTGAAAATATCAATTTATCTCTTGAGTCGCATTTTTATGACTCCAGCACGAGCGGTTTATAACGTCGAGTGTATACCTGTCCTAACCAAAAGGGCCATTTGTGTGAAACTTTTTTGACGATGATACCTAAAATGTTGTTTGTTTTTACTTTTTTTTAACGGCTTAGGAGATCCTTCTAGAAAGTTACAATTTTTATATTTTTGAAGAAAATTTGTAAGGTTTATACTCGTTCAGACCACAGATTCTGAATTTTTTATTTAAAAATATCTAATTTAATAATTGTAAATTATTCATCCATCAATTTTAATCTTATGTAGGAGCCGAAGAAGGTTCGACCATCTCAGCCAAGACAAGGCTCGACTTGAGACAAGCAAACGCCGTCTTAACTGTCGTGGCCATAAAAGTAAGAGGAAGGCCTATGTCTCGGCTCAGTTTTGAGACGCAGCCAGACATCAATGTCTTGGAGAGGAACTCAAGACATAACCAAGTCGAACTCAAGTCGAAGAATTTTTACTCGGGAAGGTATCCAAGTGCATATTTTTTTCTGATTTTCCGTTTTATATAATTTGTTACAGAAAAAGATTCGTCAATAGGAAATTGTGTTTCTTATAATATTTTTTAAAAACATTTCTCATTAATACGATTACGTGATCGGGTTCAAAAAAGAGCTCCACCCCATGTCTTTGTCCGTGATATTTTTTTGACAAGCCCCCCCCTCCCCCTCTCCCTTGGCCGATTTCTTCATCTCGCCCTTTAGCTTTCTAATTTTGTATAAACTATGATGTTTAAATTTGGCTAAAAAGGTTTAAAAAATAAATTTGAAAATGTGTGAAGAGTAATTCTAAATTCTGAGATTAATTATTTTCTTCAAGAAAGAAACCGTTGCTCGCATGTTGTAAAAAAATTCAGTGGAATGTACAAATTTTTTGAGCGAATATAAAATCATTTAATCAAATATTATTAATAAATATTAAGCTTCTCATCGAATAAGATTTGAACCCCAGCTGAAACAAAGAATTTAAACGATAGGGTGGTTTAAGAAATTAGGTTTTTTAAAGTTTTTTTTCCTAAATTTCATAATTTTACAAAAATCTGAGTAGTGATACATAAATAAGTTTAACAAAAAAATAAAATAGTTTAAGATTTTCAGCTTAATTGAAACAACTGAAAGCTGATTTCGATAGTTACAAATAGCCTAAGTGACATACAGAAAAATTTTTCCTCATATTATTTTTCTTCGAAATGACGACATTGAATTTTTTACTTACTAAATCGTTTTTCTCATTCTTTATTCACGTTGTGTATCTAAATTCGCAAGAACTATTTGTTTAATCTAAAAAAAAAATTTATTAGCAGGAGATCATTAGATTCCACAATCGATTCGGCTTTGTATTCGTTATTTTTTTCATTGAATATTGTTCAGGAAAATCAAATTATATTAAATTAAAAATAATTGAGCGATTTTGCTAAAAACTTCATTATTTTATTAAGAATTTAACTATTTTCTGGAATATTCTTTATTATGGATGTTAATAAACGTTTAAAAATTCGATTATTTACATGCAAATCTATTTTTCTAAGTGAAAAATTCGAAACTTCATCTTTTCTGCTTTGAAAATTCAACTGCTTTGTAAAAACGTTATTTAATCATGTTTATCAGAATTGGACTTTTCTTCAAGGCTTTAATTATGCCATTGATAACAAATTTTTTTCAGAAAGTTTGTAAACACAAAACAGTTGCGTCATTTTTTTCTGATGTTTTAATTTCTTCTTCACGCAAGATTTACTCTAATTTTTAAATTGCCTTGTTATTGATTGAATCTAAATGAAATCAAATTGATGTGTTTTTCAGATTATTTAGGTTCCCACTGGGTTATTTAGGTTAATATTTTTTTGCTTTGTTAAGGTCAATGAAAAATTTCAAAGCACTGAAGAATTATTAACAAAAAGGCGACTTTTACAACATTCTTGAATTTTGCACAAAGCAGATTAATTTTTTACCAAATAGTTGAATTTTTGACCAAAAACATTTATTTTCAAAAGAACGTATTAATTTTTAGCCGAAAAGATTCATGTTATATTTTAAAAACTGATTAATCCAATAAAATACACGAATGAACTTTTAACTATTTATTTAAATTTTTCAACTTAAAATGAAAATATGATTTTTTAATAAAATATGTAAATATTCGACCTGCGAACAATCATTGATCTGCACTTTTTGCATATGATTGGAAGCTGTACTAACTTAAACAATTACATTATTAAAGAAATGGCCATTTCAGAGAAAAAATGTAATCAATAAACTTGTAAAGTTATTAACTTAAAATTTGAGCCAAAAATAACTTCAAAATGTAGACACGTATTTTAAAATAAGACAGAATTTCTATTAAACCATAAACCATTTCTTTAAGTCAATGAAATATCAATTCTGAGCGCGTATTTATATTTTTTATTAGAAACACTTGAACTGCTGAATTTATAAAAAATTTTAAATTCAAATTTCGCAGTGTAAGCCTTTGTTTAAAAAGCTTAAAGTTTAAAATAGTTCAAATTTGAGAATTTTAATTTGGAGTTCTATTTTAAATAATTCAAATGAAAAATTTTTTTCTTAAAGTGAACGTGAAAAAGTTTCACGAACCCGGAAAAACTTATAAATATAGACCGCATCATCTACTAAAATGAGCTGTTTACAAACCTAATCTACTCAAACTTAATTGACTCAATTTCCAAATAATCGTTTTGAAATGTGTGTAGTATTAAAGGATATTAATTTCGTGAAAAAATTATATTAATAAAGTTAAAACTGTAAAGCAATATTTGCAACAAGTCTCGAATAACAATTTATTTTTTCGATTTAATCTTTTCTCAGGTTATTTGAATATAATCTTTCTCGGTTAACGGGAAACGAATCTAGAAAATTTATAATGACGTCTTTTTTAGTTCAAAGTATTTTATGACAGTTTTGGGAAACATCAGTTCGAAACTTCAAAAAATCAGGATTTGTATAACTTTGAAAAAAAAGTTTAAGTGGTTTTAAAATATTCGAAGACGCGTGAACAAGTTTAAAGATTCCCAGATAGATTTTAACTGGATTAAAATTTTACAGATTCTTCTTTTGATATTGTGTGAATCATATCAATTGTTTAAAATGTTTTAAAATATATTTTTAAATAAATTTTTCAAAATAAAAAATCAGCTAAATTTTTCCCGGAAATCTTACGAAAATATTTGTATTATCTTCCGTCCGTTCAAAATTCTTAAAAAGTTGTTGCATTTTATATTTGGCAAATTTGTTATAAATCAGCATTTGTTTTACATTATAAACATTTTCAAACAATATTTTATTAGTTACAACTATTTTAAAAGCTTTAAGCATTTTTTAAAATGATTTATATTTTCCCCAAAATTTTCGCAAAATATTTCAAAACTTAATAATTTTCCTTAAAATTTTTTAGATTATTTTTTTATGTACCCTGCTCATAATTATATCATAATACTTCATATACGCTCTATGAAATAAATAAAATAATCAATATAATGCAAACTCTTAATTGCGGAAGTACTTCTAGAAAGTTCTGGAAAGTAAAATTAATACAGTATTACATAAAACGCCTCTTCGGGTCGGTCCGGTTTAATAAAGTGCTAATTAAACTAAAATTAGTTCATTAATTTTGGCGATCCTACCTTCGACTCATTGAGACGCAACACTTTATTGAAAATTGAACATTTCTTTTTAATTTCTTGAATTCTGCTTGAATATTCTCTTGAAATTAATTTAAGGGCATGTGATACTTTGTCGTATGGCCAATCGGGTACATATTCTGAGGTTAGGATCAGTTTACAGCTGTTATTCCGATAATTTGGGCCTCTGTCGTACCGATGCTGCCGGTAGCACTCAAGAATAGTTATGGGAGAGAATCGATAATTTGCTAAATAGAAATTTAAAAAAATAATAATTCTTTTAAAATCTTTTAGAATTTTTAAGTCTTAAACTAAAACGTCGGGGTCCCTAATAAACCCCAAGGCGACTAAAACGTGAATGCGCTAGAGTAGAGTGATTCCAGGGGCTTTTCGTATTTGTTATTTCAGTGTTTCTGGATCACATCCCCTCTTTATGACTTTTTATTACCTCTGGCCTCCCTTTGTTCCACATTCTCGTCATCGATGATGAAGAAAGTGTTCGAATTGTCTGAAATTTTAGACAACAACATTCAAATGTCAAATAAACGACACGAAATACGAAAAAAGTGTTTAAGAGAATTTTAGCTTATAAAAAATCATTCCAAATTCATTTCGACCATTTTTCAATAGGAATTACTATTTTGGTTTCGTTTATCGAAAATACTATGAAAAAAGCCGAAATTTCTAATTTAGAGCCAATAAACTATGCAAAATATGGCGGAATGTTTGGGACGAATTTCATCGTTTAAAAATTCTTAAATTATTTCTTTCTAGAAGTTTTTGAGAGACCTACATCGTTTTTAATTTATTCATAAAAATTTTTATGAGAAGATCTGAAATTGTAATATTATGCCAATGTCTCATTTCGTATTTTGTAGACTGTAGAGCAGATAATCAGCTTACTCGTGAATAGATGTTGAATTAAAAAATACTTATTTTAATGCTTTTAGAGAATTCGAAAAAAAGACAATTATAAAATTCTATTTCGAATAGTTGACACGTAAATGTAAGTTATTTAAACAAGATCAATTAATAATAAAAGATTTCAATATTATAGAGGAGACGGCTCGAAAATGCCATAGGGCTTGAATATATCACACTTGGATTTCTGAAGAAGTAAAACGTGTACTCCGTTCGGAATACAAAGAAACACTTTAATAGCCCTCCCTTCTTTAGTCCTTCCAAGAATCGAAGGCGCGCCACAGGTATGTGTAATAGGAGCAGCGCGAGGTGCGCAAGGACTGTGGTTGTCACTTAGATGAGCAATCAGGCGTGAAAAAACTAAAGCAGAGCAAGCTATAATAAGTTAGTTCCCACCCGCCGTCAGCCCTCAAAATTGGCGCTATAGAAGAGTTTCACTGTAGTAGAATTTGAATACTCTCTAGTCCAGTAGAAGAAAGTGTAAGTTCCATTGTTCGATGTGCATTATTCGAAACGTGAGATAAAAATATATAAAAACGATCATCCTCATGTTTATTTTAGATCAGCCTATTCCTATTTATTATCTTTTAAAAGGTGTTTTATTAATAAATGTTGTTTGTATTAGTACAGTAGGGTTAGTAAAATAGCATTGCAAAGAAGATATTGAGACGCTTCTCTTGAAATGTTATGCTCTTTAGACATAAATATTTGGTAGGAAGTGGCTCGAACATAGCACACTTCTTTTTACCGAAAAATCAAATTTTGACATTATTTAACTTTCTGAATGCCAGAGGGAATGTTGGGTAGAGTGTACTACCTGCAATGAATGATCCTAGAGTTGATGCATTGAAGCATTATCAACCCTATGGATGTGCGACTATTTTCAATAAGTTTGCTGTATATTGTAGTCTTAAAAATTATTTAAATAAATAATGGCACACCGTTCACTTAATTGATGCAAGCTTCTGTTAAAAAAAATAAGAATCCAACATCCAAATTTGGACCACGACAAATAAGCAGAAAAAAGCTCCTATTGTAATCTGATAAAATAAAAAAATAAAATAATGTTTAGCCAGGCCAAGGTTTTAGTAACCGTGTGATAGTAAAAACAAATGGGGCAAATTTTAAAAGATGTTGAATCAAATATACGCAAAGTTCCGATTTTGGAACAATAGGATTTCCGAAACAGGATTTTTTCTAATGATTATAATTTTGAATGATTATCCGAAAATCCGCTAAGAGAATAAAAAATAGACACTTTTAAGATATATACTACAAAAAAGAATTTTCTTCCTTCCAGTTCTATGACGACCATAACAATAAAAAGTATCCCTTCTTCAAATTCAGGAAGAATTATAAATCAACACTGCCTCTCCTCCAAATCAGTAACAATATATATATTTTTAATTATTCTCCTCTAATTTAGAAAAAAAAAACGAAAATAAACAATTCTTTTCTCAAACACAATAAAAATTTTGAAAATGAAAAATGGCCTCTTCCAAATAAGAACATTTAATTTCTTTTACACTTTTTAAGAAACAAATTTGGTTGTAATTATTTGTAAGGAAAGTTCCTTATTTATATATTATTTATTTAGATTCTTTGGAAAAGGCACGCAGTCTTAGCCGAGATGTCAGTATTTCAATAAACAGACTTTCTAAAAATTTCGTTTTAATCTTTTAGTTAATGAAGACCGTAAGACCTACAAAATTATTCATTTTTAACAATTGCATCGTTAGAAGTTCAAATGCTGCACTCAGAAATTTTTACCATTCAAGGCTTTCTATTTCAAACGACTCAGTTTCAAATTGTTTACTTTCGAATATTAGATGTTTGCGTGTTGAATAGGATGTTTGAATAGGATTTCAAATAAAATAAAAGCGTTTAATCAATGAATCTATTAACTTCAAGTTATTTTCGCATCACAATTATTTTATAAAGTCTATATCACAGATTTCAATTTGCTTCATTATTAAAACTTTCGTTTTGAAAAAGTTGAATTTTCAACGTTAAAATCTCTAAATTTTTAAATTTCAAACAGATTTAAAATGGTATTGTAAAATAATTATTATACCATTTTTAAAATTCAAAATGCAGTTTAATTTTAAAATCAATTATTAATTTATATTGATTTATTTTAAAATCCTTTCAATTCAAAATTTTCATTCAAAAGTGAACACATAAAATCAAAAACTGTGAAGTAAAATATTTTGAATTAAGGGTTGTAAACCTAATGATGTAGTAATTAAAACAGTTAACAACTGAACTTAACGTTTAAAAAAAATTAAAATAGAATTTATTTTTATTAAAACATATCATGTGATGTTTTTTTTTATATTACTCATTTTAATCATTTCTAAAAAAAAAAAATTGCATGAAATTATTTAAAAAAATAATTGTTTAACCATTTTTTCCAGTATGCAAGGATAATTAAATCGGTCAAATACATTTTGAGTTATCTTCCGGGCAATAATGCGTACCTGCGACTCTGAAACTTTTACAGCCTGTTTTTTGGGATGACAAGCTTCCAGTTTGGCAAAAAAAAATCAATTTTCATAGGATTATTTCCATCAAAACATAGAAACTAAAAAAGACTTGATACCTAATAAAAAAATTAACTGCGTTCTACATCTGCTCTAAGAGTACGTAAAATATAGAATATTTAAAATTGCATTGAAAATTCAGAATTTAGGATGTTCACATTGCCATATTTGTTATATTTAATATAATTACTCATTTTTCAGGAGCTTAGAACAGAATTTCTTCCTGAATACATTTTATTTAAAATATGAATATGTTCAATATACTCTGATAAAATTTAAAAAAGCAATTTTGTGCAAAAATGGACTTGAGAGATCCCTAATTTTTTTTTTTTTAAACAACGATAATATTTAGAGGACATTTTGATACCAAAAGGAACAATCTGCAGGGCAGATATTTTTGAAAAAAGCCTTTTTTGGACCACGCTTTATTTATTCCTAGTTTTTTAACACTTTTAATAAACTTAGTTAACTACAATTTAACCATTCACAAATTGACAACGGATATCTTTTAACATATAAAATATCTACAAAATATACTGATTAATAGTTGAAACTTCCGTGATGCTTTCTGAAATGACTTAACAATTACTTTTACATTTTATAAAATAAAAAAAAACTGAAACTTCAGAACTGTAGCTCCATACCAAAAAATTAATTTTTATCTAAAAAAATATGAATTTTTAAAGAAAAAGAATAACGCGCCGCCAAAGAAGATAAATTTTCAACTAAACAGGTCATTTTTAAAGAAAAAAGCGTCAAAAAAATTGTTCAATTTTCATCTTTAGGATAGTTAAATTTCTACTTCCGAAAGTTAATTTTGAATAAATAAAAACAATCAAATCTACAAGAAAATATTGAAATTTCCAACCAAAATAATTAATTTAACAATAAAACGACTAATAGTCCTAAAAAAATATGTTTTAATGAAAAATTGAATAGTTAAATTTTCAGTTGAAAAATAATTATTTACACCAAAAAATGAATGTGTCAAAGAAATATTATATTTTCAAGCAAAAAATTGAATTTGAAAAAAAAAAAAATTTACTTTTTAAACCAGTAATTTTCTACTGAAAACAGAAATTCTAAATTTTTAACATTAATTTTAAAACAACAAAACAAAAACGAATCTTAAACAAAATAGATGATTTTTCAACGGAAAATGGTTTCATTGTCATTTCAAAAAATAAACTTACAACCAAAAAAATGCTTTGAGTAAGTTTGAGAGATAATCAGATATTTGGAATCGATTAAAAAATAATTAAAACTTGTAAAAGTTTGTTAAGAATTTTATAGGGTTTCACGATTAGAAGGACTAGAAGGTCTACCAGGGTGATGATTTTTCAAAAATTTCAGTAAAAGTTTGGGCTGTTAAAAATTATTTTCAGGAATTTAAGTCATTTCAAAGGTATTAGAAATATGAAAATACTTGCAAGAATTTCAGAAAATTTATCAAATATCTCTTGATTTTTTCCAAACCTCTAAATGTTCTAAACTTTTTTTAAGAGGACTCGAATTTTTCTTAATATTTTGTAAAATCTTATGAAATAAAAAGCTTTAAATTCCTCTAGGTTTTTTTTTGACACGTATCTTTTCATGCTATTTTAGGCTGTAATCACAATTTTTGGGATTTTAGAGAAAAGGCCGAGAAGTTATTAACTTGGTCTCATTTTCTTTTTTCGTGTGTGAACACTTTAAGAAATCTTTAATGTCTTAAAATGCTTATCAAAATATTACAAAACTTAAATTTCACAATTT
>NC_046657.1:53062830-53073467 GCF_010883055.1 Belonocnema kinseyi
TATATTTTTTAAAAAATGTTATTAAATATTTGTCATATTTGACCTTAAGGAATAGATTTCAAGAATAAAATGATAATAATATCTCCATGAGTTAGTAAAATGCTATAAACAATGGAATTATGGATGTTTAATTTATGTCAATTCGCTTACTACTCACACTTGAATATATTGAGGAATTTCTTTTTCAAAAAAAAAAAGTATGAAAGTCCTTTAAGCATACAAGGATGTATGTTTTTTTTAATTTTTCAAAAATTATTTCATTGCTTATTTTGATTGGAAATAATTGATAATTATTCTAATATTCTTATAGAAATTAAAAAAAAAAATTTTTCAATATAGCAGATGTAACATAAAAGTTTCTAAGAGACTTAAAAAGAAATTTTATTTTATAGGATTTTAAAAAGTATTAGGAAAGATTCGAGTCTTTTTAAAATGTTTAGGATTCTTTTGAATTTCATCAAATCTATTAAATATTTCTTAAAATCACTCGATTATTTACGTTTCATTAGGCTTTTAATCTTACGAAATTGAAACGTTGTGCTTTAAAATCTTCTAAATTCTTCTTGTAATATTTAGGAAATCCTTTAATATGTTAGAAACCTATTTAATATTCACATAAAGTACATTTTTCAAAATAAAAAAATCACTAAAAATGATCACACGAATTCAGGAAAATAATTCTTTTTTAAAATTTTGTCAGACCTTCTAATCTTCTAATCTCTAAAAATTCTTAGAATTTTTCATGATTTGTTTTTAATTCTAAAAATTTTTGAAAAATTGCCTTTACAAATTTTTCAGATTCTCTGTGAATTCTTAAATGATGCGAAATTTATTGAGATCTTTTGAAATACTCTCTTAAAATTAATTCTTCCCAAAAACATTTATTTATTATTTGAATTGAAACATAATTTTTAGCAATAACAATTCAAAAA
The DNA here is from genome assembly GCF_010883055.1 of Belonocnema kinseyi. Taxonomy (NCBI): domain Eukaryota; kingdom Metazoa; phylum Arthropoda; class Insecta; order Hymenoptera; family Cynipidae; genus Belonocnema; species Belonocnema kinseyi. The sequence continues at coordinate 53,063,763 of NC_046657.1, forward strand.
TCCCTTCCTAATATAAGTTGAAAATTTCATGAAATATTTTTCTAACAAACCAGAATTTATAATCCATTAGAAATTGCATTCTAAAAGTTATCGTAGAAAATCATTAGCAGTCGAAACGTAGATATTGCGAATAAAAATCAAAACTACGTTTTCGAGTGCCAAGTTAAATGAGAAATTTTTGTTTGATTTTGCCCTTTAAAACTTCGTTTGTTTACGAATTGCAATTAAATCATAATCAATTATACAGTACAACAGTAAAAATCATAAAAATTCTGTTAGTGGTATAGGCGATATGGTGTTTTCAAATAAATCGGGTAAAAAAACTTAAAATTGCGTAACTGTGAATTTTGAAAATTCAAAGAAAAAAAGTTGGAATGACCTGAGCGGGATTAGCAAAAGACAAATAGAAAGAAACCTTCATAACTGTGATAAATTGAAATTTAAGTATTTTATTTTAATTCTGATCCGAATAAAGATGACAAACAATATTATATTTCAGTTTATCTTTGTTCTATTAAACTAACGATACACATATTTTAAAGAATCTTCGTTGGAAACAACTTTATCAAACGTAGTTGGAAAGATTAGGCGATTTTTGCCTACTGGACAATCCCTTCTTTCATCCGGTGTCATATTATCAACTGCGCCGCTTATAATATTTATTTTTATTCGCCAGTTATTTCGATCTGCCTTATACATTCCACGAAAGGTTCCACTATCCTCCAATATTGCAAAAACGTCCCCGTTGGATGCTGATACTACGATATATTCTCGGGTTGGCTCAAGTACATAGTTACGATGTTCTATTCGCATTCGAATTGGCATATTGGCAGGAAAAACGTATCTTCGAAATTCAAATTGCTGGTTCGGATTTGTGCGTGGAATAAGCCGAATATATCCAAGTTGTTCCAATGTATATCCAAGTACTTTATCAGAAGGAGGTCTACCAGGAGAAGAAGAGGACCTGACACGAACAAGAGACTCCTCAGGAGTAGATGACCTGACATGTGAAGATGGTGTAGCAGAAGAAGAAGAACCAGGATGAAGATCACCATGATGATTAAATCTGATCTGTAGCGAATCGTAATTTGAAAAAGCTTTGATAAAACTTTGTGGGAAGATTGGGTGATTTCTACCTAATGGACAATCCCGTATTTCATCTTGGGTCAAGTTTTCAATTGCGCCACTTATCATGTTCATTTTTGCTCTCGGATTATGGTGTTGTCTTCTATATATTCCACGAAGAAATCCGCTATACGCTAATGTTGCAAAAATGTCACCGTTCGATGTTGATAGCACAATATGTTCATGGGCTGGCAGGGGAACAAACCTCTTTCCATCTTCTTTCCAGCAAATTGGTGTACCCACTGCAAAAATGTAACGTCTAAATTCGAGTCGAAGGTTGTGATTTCTTCGGGAAATGAGCCGAATATATCCAAGTTCTGTAAGTGAATGTCCAAGTACTTCAATAGAAGAAGGGCTGCCAGCAGGAGACCTCGACCTGGCACGAAATGAGGGTTCCTCTGTATAAGTCCGGTAAGGCGTATGCTGTGTGCCAGCAGCAGAAAAAGAAGAAGGACCAGGATTACGTCCGCTATAAGGGTTTATGTCGTAATGTGAACTGTATTCTGCAAAAATAAATTGAAGATCCTTTTATTTAAACAACATTCATTTATACACAAAACCTTTGTCTAAGTTCACTGCATCTTTCAGAAATCGTCTTTCTCAACATTAAATTCAAATTTTTTAAAATAATTATTAAATACCATATACTAGTAACTTACACGATGAAACGAACAATTTAAAAAATAACTAATTCTTTTGCAAATATCTTTTTAATCATTATTGCTGCCAAATAACACTCACTAAATATTATTTTAAAAGAAAAAACTTCAGGCACATTATTTATCAACGTAACTCATATTTAGTTAATTTTAGCCATATAACAGGTTAAAATTTATTAGGGTTTCAAGAAAAAGTATTTCAAAAAAAAATCTTGTTTTGAAACAACGTTTAGAATCTATTTCAGTTGTGTCTCTTCATTGGTTTGTATATTTTAATCAACTTAAAAATGAACGTATTCAATCTATATGCATATAAAATGATCAACTTCTATATTAAAATCATTTGAAATTATTAGATTAAAACGTTTGAGTCCATTTCTAAGGAAACTAATCACCTAATCTTTCTTCCTTTACATTTCTCTGCTACAAGTAACCATTCTAAATTCACTTATATTTAAAACTGGGACTTTGTATGTGTAATTTTTTTGAAACAATGTGAAGCAAGCAGTACAAAATTATTATTTTTCTCAAGAAGAACTTAATCAATATTAAATGAATGTTTCGAAAATCATTTTTTGAATTTTTTTACAAAAAAATTCCGTTCTTTGATTTAAATATAACTATTTAATTAAAAACTTAGTAATTATGTAAAAAAAAATTCATTTTATTCAAAAATGAATCTATTTTCTTAAAGATTCATCTACTTTGCTTGGAAATGCAACTTCTTTATGAGAAAATTAATATCTAATAGACAATTTCTCTTTATTAATTGAAAATTCAACTCATTGTTCGTAAATCCTACTATTCAGTGCGAATTAAAAAAAATAATTTTTTTTTAGATTCTACTAATTTGTGGAAAATAAATCTTTATTGCTTGAAAATAATCTTGTTGTTTCAAATACATTTTTTAAGGACCCGGACCCGCAAGGAACCTTTGAACACCTTGTTCAAGCTAAAACCTTCCTAAAATTATATTTGTCAAACATACACATTTTCTGGTTACCAAATGAAAGAGAAGAAAACACGAAGAAAGAAAAATACGAATTTGGTGTAAAAATTACAAAATTTTACTCTAATTTTGAGAATTTATTTAATTTAGTAGATTTTTATGAAAATCAGTGCAGGATGGGTTTTTGAGTCATAGAAGACGAATTTGCATTCAAAATTAGAAAATTCTAAAATTTTACTCAATTTTAAAAAATGTTATCAATATTGTAGATTACCATGGAAGTTGGTACAAGATCGTATTTTGAGTCACATTACACGAATTTGGTGTCACATAACACAAACTCATGGTCGAAAGTAAAAAATTCCAAAATAAACTTCAAATTTTAAAGTTTTAAACTTGTTTATTAATCTGGTAGGTTATCCTGAAAGTTAGTACGAGGAGTTTTTCGAGGAATAGAACACGAATTTGGAGTATGCAAAAAGAAAATTTAAGAAATTTTTACTTCGGCGGGATGTTAAGCAATTTTCCTTTTCGCCTAGCGAAAAGAGAAAATTAGACAATTGATTTAAACAATCGAACTTGATTGGTGTCACTGATTACAAATCTAACGTGGAATTTTTGATATTGAAAATGGCAGATTCAATATGGTGGACAAAAATAATTAAAAATGTTCGTAAGAACTAATAAAATAGATGGTACTTAGGTTTCTAGGGTCACTCAATCGATAACTGGCATAAGATTACAAAATTCAAAATGCAGGGCAGAAGTTGTTAAAAATTTACGTACCTTGATAAGTTTGGTGACACTTATCCCAAGAATGTAAAAATAAACAATCAAATCAAGGTCAAAACCTTTTTGATAATGTTGCTTTGTTATATTGGATCCGTCATTTTCAATTTTTAAAATCGAGCAACAAATTCCGATTCTGCAACCGCAAAAACTTATTTTCAAAATTCAAATTGTCGGGTCTAATGTCGCGAAAAAGATTTATTAGAATTATTGTTGGGTTTTCAAAATTCAATATGGTGGACACGAATGATTAAAAATGTTCAGCCCTTGCTCAAATTTATGATACATAGGTTTTTGAAATTCCAGAATCGAAATATGATGATGAATGTAAGCTGAATGTAAGTAACACAAAAATAAGTCTAAATAAGCACTTCTGTGAAGTTAGTCCATACAAATAATAAAGGGCATTTTGCCATTTTTTATTTTGAAAAGGCAAGACCAGATTTCTATTCAGAGATCCCAAAAACTTCCGTACCATCAATTTTATCCAGATCCAATCATTTTAAATATTTCATGTCCGCCATATTGGATCCTTCATTTTCAATTTTGAAAATCCATCTTTTGCTTTCTTTTCAGCCGCCCAAAATCATTTAGTCATTTATAACTTAACTGATGCATCTCTAAGCAGAAAATAAATTTGTAACAAACACCATTTTTTAGGAAGAAACTCGAATTTGCAACAAAGTTTTTAAATATGTCATTTTTCAACCAGAAGCAACACATATTTTAGCCAAATTAATTTTTAAAAAAAGAACGAAATTTTCTGCCAAAAGTTGTTTAAGTTTTCAACAAAATACATGAACTTTCAACTGACGGTGTTGGCTTGGTAGAAGTTGATGATCTTGGTTAGTATGTTCTGCAGGAGTCCGAGGCATAGACGTATGGTGTCCGAAATCCCTGCCATATGAAGATTCCGCAGGACCCCAATCATTTAATAAAGTTGATATATCCTCTGCATTCAGAACCCCAGCACTTTCCGGAGAAGATGGACTCCTGTCGTTTTCTCGCCTGCTTGCTGGTTCTAAAAAAAGACTCTTAGTTTATAAAAAACTCTCCGTATCTGATCCAAACGACACAGATTTTGATCGACAATTTACATTCACCAAGTTATTAAAAAAATCTTCATAACATGAGGTCGCTGATTTCAAATCTGATGTTGGACTAAGCGTTTAAAGTTCTAAGCATTTTTGATAACCCCAAAACGTACAGTATCATCAATTTTATCAAGAACCGAACATTTTTAAAAAATAATGTCCGCCATATTAGATCCACCAGTTTCAATTTAGAAATCCCAATATCGGATTTAAAATCAGCGTCACCAGAAACTATTGTTCCATTCGAGCCGAGAAACCCGATTACCTTGCTCGACTGTACGCGGCTCTCAAAAGGTTTTATGAAATGCCCTACTCAGGGAATCTTTTGTTTTGTTCGTGTTGGATCGTCTCCTCATCCACTTATTTCAAAATTTGACAATTTTCCAAATTTTTAAAGAAAAACACGTAATGGATGAAAATTTGAATTTAAAAGGGAAGACTAGAAATAATTTTTCTCGTCAATTTCATCCAAATCCAAACACTTTACGTATTTCTTGTCCGCCATATTGGGAACCATCAATTTTAATTTTGAAAATATAACTTCATATTTCGATTCGGCGACCCAAAAAAAATTGACTGCACATATCACGTGATTCGGAATTTTTTGTTTTTTTCAAATATTTTAGACACTATATGTTCTTTTTCGTCTGAGTATTAAGGAGTTAAGGGTTCGCATCCAAAGTGGCACCTCAAGAATTTGAAAAAATTCGGGTACGGACTCGGACACTTAAAGAATCCTGTAAACTCTAGTACAAAATAAAAGGTTCCAATTTCTGACCAAAAACGTTCCACGTAAACTCCATGTGTGACTTCCGAAATCAAAGCTAATAACCGGAAGTTAAACTTAGTTCAAAATTAGTCTGTCGAAATGTCTGTAGAATTTCTATATGAAACGCTTTTCGTAGAATTCTTTCATGCAGGTTGCTGTCAGCTACAGAAAATATTACGCAAACACATAAAAAAGTCTTACTTCTATGATGATCTCGTTTTTACTTTTGGCTTAAATTAAGCTGATGTCTTAAATTTAACAATAATTATGTCTTAAAAAGACATAAAAGCTTGGTCTTCGACTCGAGGTAGTAAGATTTAAGCTTCAGAGAAGAAGGCAATGAGGCTTGATTCAGCCCTCATGGTTTAGATTTTAGAACTGTAAACAGCTATAGCTAATTTCAAACAACTGCGACGTCGCAGCAGCTGAGCGAGCCGAGCGAGGCAAGTCGTATAGTCGTCGCACCGATCTGTTTCTTAATTGTTTTAGTAGAGACTGTGTTAACGGAGTGAATAACTAACTGGATCACGAAATAACGTACAGACGCGCATTTTTACGTATTTGGGCTGAGATACTGTGAAAGCGGTGAAGGTGATTTTAGTCTATCATGCCTATGTTGTGTACGAGTTGAGTCCCGCGACTTCAAGCATTAGGTACCAGTTGAGTCCGGGTTGGGAACCACCACCACTGCCCACTTCTTTGGCTTGACACCAAAGACGTCGCCTCGTATTTCATAATAATATTGCACAATATTGGAGCGGGCACTCAATTTTTTATGACCTTATTTGATTTATCATACAGGCTTCATTAGGTTATATTTAGCACTTCTTTAAATTGATAAAGTGACTTGATATTAGCCCATATTATCGCTACCGTCTACTTTAAAGACTACATTGGGTGTAACTTGTAGTACTATAAGTAGTTCGTTTTAAAGATGTCAAGCTATGCTAGTTTTTAGCGGACCTGGTGTTCCTTATGTTACACCTTGAAATAAGCCCACCCTTGGTTTCGAATCAAGACTTTTTCTCTGTGAAAAGGGGGTGAAGAGGGACATTATTGGTGAGCATAGACTGTATTTTTTCAGTGTCAGTGGTAGGAACAGATCAGAGGTGCCAATTTTCAAGTTTAGACTATGTAATGGCTACGTATGTCTATCACTTCAAAATTTTTTACGTCATACACTGTCAAAACAAGGCGTTAGCAATCGTGGGATTCCAAAATCCTTTGTTTTGCATTGAAAATAACTGCATGCGATTATTCTATTCCAAAATAGGACTTCAAAAAATAATACCTGTGAAAAAAGCAATTTCTCGTTTTTGCAGTGTAAATACACAAATAATGGCTGTTATATGATGGAACCTTAAAATAAAGTGGAACCTTATGTTCGTTCCCAGCCTGAAAAATAGCCGCATTCTTGCACGTATTATATGAAGTATAATAGGAATTATAAATCTATATTATATTTTTATATTCACCAATAGAATTAAAGATGACCACCAAAGTGAGAAAGAATGTATAGAAGATCATCATTTTCATAAGGTAGAGGAAAAACTGCTTAATGATTCACTGAATAATTTGGTCGACATCTGTGTCTAAGGAATAACCCATTACATCATCAGACTATAAATATGTACATAACTAGCCTCTATCTAACATACACATGTAAAATAACGACGGTATTACTATATCCTGTCAAACGATAGAACGAAATCGGCAGCGCAGTTTTTTTCTTAAGGGCGGCGCCGACAAAATTTTTTCTTCGATGTGCAGCCAAGCGCTGTTGAAGAAAAACACAATTTATTCAAATAGACTGAAACAAGAGCTCTCTTAAATTTTTTATAACCTTCGTTAGGGCCACCACTAAACCCTTGCCTGCGGGTATTCTATGCCTACATTTACCTTTCTTTGACAAGGTGCGTGCGGAGAACGAAATTTCGTCTTTTCGGAATTTCGTTCTCTCATCGAACAGAGTATATCAAGATTTCCCTTCGCAGATAGTTATAGTATGACATGGAGTCATTCCTTATTCGAGCATAAGCTATATCCGTATTGCATTAAAAGCAAAAACGACGATAAAATCAGTATCTCGCATTAAAATGTGGTTAATGTTACGTCCGCCTCACAAAGCTTCTTACTATTCTATTCTTCTTACTATTTTTAAACACGAAGAGCTCAATATTTCTAGTTAACTGCTGCACTCACAGTTTCAGGGCAACATCAGTTTTAAAATAATCTCTTAATCATGTGTAGCTGATTCAATCATATATATCTACCTCTTGTTGTAACGGTCGAACGATAAGCGTTTGATATTAAGAATTAACTACGACACTCACTGTTTCTGGTTAGCAATGGTTTTGAAATAAGGTCATAATTATGTGTGATTGACTCAATTATGTATATCGTCCTCTTCTCCTGTTACGTCATGCAGACCGTAAAATACTTCCCCTTTTAATTAGGTATCTCGCTTTAGTTGAGATTGAAGATCTAGAACAGGGAAGAGGAAAGAGTAGCTAATAATAGTATATGCAAGTAATTTATTATAAGCAATTATAAAATAGAATTTACATACTGCACCGAGTTGACGGAAGACGAGTTTAGTCCTTGGCCAGTAAGTTAAAATAAAAGAATCAGATTGATTGTAGGCCAAGAAGTTTAAACAAACGGAACTTTAGAACTGAATATCAACATTGCTTACCAGTGATTAATTAAAATTGAAGATTACTTAAGCTCCATGTTTCAAGAATTGCCACTGTGACCTCTCCGTAGTGGTAAAGAGTAAGGGGGTGGGGGTGTAAATTAGACTGGACGTTCCAAAGGAAAGTTGTTTCATAGTTGCTGTTAATTTTGGGTGTAGGAGTAATCCACAGGGGGAAATCCCAGACCTTGGTTTCCAAGAGTACAACACTGTCACAAGGATACACACACCAATACGCGACAAATTCCAGTTTGCCACACTAGATTAGACGGCTTAAGTGCGCGAAAATCGTAGGAAATAGAGAAGAACTATATCTGACCCATGCTGGTACTTTTGATTTTTATAGGGCCTAATACGCGTCTCTGCATACTGGGTCGTCGCTGTGTACGCATGCTTCACGAATATATATATATATAATTAAAAATTTGTCATAAGGACAACCGCAGGATTTCGCCGGGAGCGGGTGCTAATCTAAAAATTGCACCCGCTTCCAGCGAAATCGCGGTAAAATTTCAGCCACAACCACGTCTCACAACCGTGAGATTGGTGGTTACAGTCTGTAAAGGAATCAATACCACGATCCAGCAAAAGCCTCGTGCACACTGAGAACACGGAGTGACCCAAGGACAATCGCCTTCAGCATTTTTCCCGCAAGTGTTCTAGCATATTGTTGACACGCAAGGATGCTTTTTAGGCTATTAGCAAGTGAAAGCTTGGCACCTCCAAGAGCGCCGATGATAAGGACGATCAGTTTAACAGAATATTCCGGGTTCAATCGTTGCAACTCCCTTACAAGGTCTCGATACCTCTCTTTCTTTTTATTCTCCTTGGCTATGATGTTTTTGTCAGCTGGTGCCGAAAATTCGATAACGAATATGGTTCGCTTCTTGAAGTCAAGAAGAACCATGTCAGGTCTCGAGTGAGCAACAGAAACAATTGTCGAGAATATAAAGTTCCATTATATGCGGCACTTCCCATTCTCGACAATTGACTCAATTTCCCCAGGAGCATTTAGAGGAGCGGTATTAATGTGAATGCCGTAGGAGTGACAGAGATGGTAATGAAGCACTCTTAGTGCCGCATTGTGCCTTTGAATGTAGGTCGTTCCCGCGTGTGTTGGACAACTTGATAGTATGTGAGCTAAATGCTCGAGGTGTGCATGGCACGCCCTGCAGCTATCATCGGGAATGTCTTGGCTCAAAATGTGGCGACGGTATGTTAAGGCAGCAATGACATCGTCTTGGCATGCAAAAATGAAACCCTCTGTACCAGACTTCAATCCGGGCGATTTAAGGAAAGCAAACGTTAGCTCACAAGACATTGACTCATCCTTCACATTTATGTGGAAGATACCGTGCATTCTCTTATCGCGGAGCTGTTCCCGAAAGTTTTTCTTTTGTGCTTTCTTAATCCGGGCTTTCAGGAGTGAGTACTCGAGATAGATTAGATTTGGTGCATTTTGCTCACCCCTAATACTGAAGTCAAATCCGACTGTTTCAGCAGCCTCCTCCGCTGCTTTGTATAGAAATGCTCCTTTGCCCACTTCTTCTTGATTCCTGACCATTTTAAGAAGAGGGTCTCTTCCATTTGCAACTCTATGTGCTGTACCCAGAATAATCCTGTTG
>NC_046657.1:53073567-53075907 GCF_010883055.1 Belonocnema kinseyi
ACTTCGACCTCCTCTGGTTTGGGTGGGTGTTCGACAGTAACTGGAGGGTCTTGGAAGAGGCGAGATGGGTCAGAGAGAAACTGTTGATTTTCTCTGACCCACATCTCCCTCCGCTCTGGACTTCTCTTAGCATCAGATAGTATCCGTATTCTCTCAACAACATGCTGTCTGATGGTCAGCAGCTTTGACTTGTTAAGTGTGTGATAACGGGTCCGGAGTTCGCGCGCGAACTTTCGAACCTTGGCGGTAAAATTCCTGCCAGATGTGATGTAGTCAATCACACATTGAATGCGGGACGCGTACTGTTTAGCCCAGCCTAACTTTACGGCAAGTTGATGCATTCGTCTTTTAGTTTTGTTTTACGGTTCGCATCGGCTGCATTATACACACAATAATTGATAGCCCAGAGGTCGGATTCACCGAAAAAGTGTCCACGAAGCTTGTCATCCATTTGAGCCAGATCTTTAGGCTTGAGAGAAACCTTGGTGTTGATGTTTCTCCGGGTTGTAAAGCATCTCTATCTATTGGATGCCTGCCCGCGGTTGGTCTCACTGTCGCCTCTCTTTCTTTGTTGCCGGCTTGTTCTAGCTGTGGTAGAGTAGGGGTTCATCTTCAATAGCCCGTTTTTCAGAGTAGTTCAGCATGGTTTCGCAGACGTTGCTGCGAAAAGTGCGATAGCTCAGGGTGTTTCTCGCACCACAGAGCATGCAGCCGTGCCATGTCAAAGCCGTAGGTGTCTTGAGAACCTTCGTTAAAAACAAAATGGAAAAAATTTTAGTTACAACTTATGACTGTAATTCAGGTCGATGAAGCTAGCACCTTCACAAACGAAATTCCCAAATTTCCTTATGTCAGAATTTCTGGCCGTTTTTGGGCTATTTGGGCTGTATTGCCGATTTTTGGGCTCCGCTACTTTTGTGAATATTCAGATTTTTAGTGGAGGTGCTGACTTGAATCAAGCCAGCATCACCAATATATAAAAATTGCAAGAAAAAAAAAATCACACACGTCAGAATTTTTGGCTTTTTCTGGGCTCTTAAACGCAGCAGTAACCAATTTCCAAAAACCACCGCTACAAAATATAAAACCACCCCCTATGTAAAAAACCAAATTCGGAAAAAATGAAGAATACCAGAATTTTTGGCTTATCTTGGGCTCTAAAATGCATGAAAAAAAATCGAAAAACTACTCCCATTTTCAAAAAACCACCACCTTGCAAAAAATAAAATAAAATGTTGGCATGTTTGAACACCCCGAAAATAAGAGACTCCATTTGAACCGTAAAATTCGAAAAATGTCAGAGACTTTAGTAACACTGTAATATTCCGAAAAAGATTGGTTTGCACAAAATTGTGTTTGATTGTTAAAAAGGGACTGTTTTTTAACGTCAAGTGTTGGGGAACAAAAATCGGAATAGGTATTTTTAAGAAGCCCAATAATCATAAACTCTACTGGCAGTGGGAAATTCTCAAAAATATTAATTTTTAACAAAGTCATATATATGGTAGAAAAGGGTTGATCTTATAAGTTAAGGGTTGAAGCCCAAAAATCGGAGTGGATAGTTTCGGGAAGCCCAAAAATCGGAGTGGATAGTTTCGGGAAGCCCAAAAATCAGAGATTAATTTAACATTAGAAAATTCTCGAAACATTATTTTTTGACAAATTCATATATAAGTGGTAGAGAAGGGTTGATTTTATACGTTAAGGGTGGAAGTCCAGAAATCGGAGTGAATATTTTCGAGGAGCCTAAAAATCAGAGACTACATTAACATAAGAAAATTCTCAAAAACTTTATTTTTTGACCAATTGGTATATACGTGGTAAAGAAGGGTTTATTTTATACGTTAAGGCTTGAAGCCCAAAAATTAGAGTGGGTATTTTTGAGGGGTCCAAAAATCAGAGACTGCATTAACACTAGACAATTCTCAAAAATATTAGTTTTAGGCACAGTCGTATACACGTGGCAGAGAAGGGTTGATTTTATAAGTTAAGGGTTGAAGCCCAAAAATCATAGTGGGTATTTTCGAGGAGCCCAAAAATCAAAGACTACATTAGACTAGAAAATTCTCAACAATATTATTTTTTGACAAAGTCATATATACGTGGAAGAGAAGGGTTGATTTTATGTGTTGAGGGTTGAAGCACAAAAATCAGAGACTCTACTGGCACTAGGGGCTACAACCCTTAACTTATAAAATCAAACCTTCTCTACCAGGTATATACGACTTCGTCAAAAACTAATATTTTTGAGAATTTTCTAGTGTCAATGTAGTCTCTGATTTTTGGGCTCCTCGAATATATCCACTTCGATTTTTGGGTTTCAATCTTTAACTTATAAAA
>NC_046657.1:53076007-53096461 GCF_010883055.1 Belonocnema kinseyi
CTTATAAAATCAACCCTTCTCTACCACGTATATATGACTTTGTCAAGAAATAATATTTTTGAGAATTTTCTACCGTTAATTTAGTCTCTGATTTTTGTGCTTTAGCCCTTAATGTATAAAATCAACCCTTCTCTACCACGTATATATGACTTTGTCAAAAATTAATATTTTTGAGAACTTTCCAGTGTCGGTAGAGTTTATGATTATTGGGCTTCTTAAAAATACTTATTCCGATTTTTGGTCCCCAACACTTGACGTTAAAAAACAGTCCCTTTTTGACATTCAAACAGAATGATGTGCAAACCAATCTTTTCCGGAATATTACAGTGTTACTATAGTCTCATATACTTTACGAATTTTACGGTTCAAATGGAGTCTCTGATTTTTGGGCTTTTCAAAAATGCCAACACCAAGGTTTAAGTTTTTATTATTAGGTTGACGTTTTTTTACACAGGGGTGGTTTTTCTAATGTAATGTTAAGTTCATTTGCGACTATAAAATGAGCCAAAAATGTATTGCATTTTGGATTTTGCAAATTTTATTTTTTTTCAAGGGGGTGGTTTTTTGAAAATGGGGGTAGTTTTTTTTTATTTTTTAATGCATTTTAGAGCCCAAAGTAAGCCCAAAATTCTGGTGTTCGTTCTTTTTTCCAAATTTGATTTTTTACATAGGGGGTGGTTTTATATTTTTTAGTGGTGGTTTCTGGAAATTGGTTGTTGGTGCGTTTAAGAGCCCAAAAAAGCCCAATATTCTGACGAGTTTGATTTTTTTTCTTACAATTTTTATATAGTGGAGGTGCCGGCTTGATTCAAGTCAGCACCTCCACTGAAAATTTGAATTTTCACAAAAAGTAGCGGAGCCCAAAAAATCGGCAATACAGCCCAAAGAAAGCCCAAAATTCTGACATAAAGAAATTTGGGAATTGCGTTTGTGGAGGTGCTAGCTTGGTATGGTCGCGGATATCTCTGGTATTTTCAGTAAGGATCCTTGTATATCTTTTGGTTGACGCTGATCATAGATGAGTAGCAATACTTAAAAATAAATAGAAATCATGAATGCGCTTATCTGAGGTATTCGAATTCCTACATCACTGACTCTGTTTTTCATAAATTGGCGGCAAAAATGAAACAGGAAATAGATAGAATAGGAATTAGAGTGAGGCGGTCAATTAACTAAGGTTGAAAAGTTAATTGTTTAAATAATTTATAAATTTGTAAAATTAACTATTACGTAATAAAACAATATCCTATAATGAAGACGCGTATTGAAAAAGTCGATATCTACATCGATGGAATTTACTTGTTAAATAGGAACAAGTTACTTTTAACCGTAATTCTTTTTCATCCCTATTCGTTAAAAAAATAAACGCCGCAATGTATATAATTTTCCAGTCTATGTATGTAGGTTCAAAAAATACAATTTACTTTTTTCGATGCACCTTTTAATGCCTTTAATTAACTTCCAGCGCGACAATTACGTCTATCAAGCTAGCACCTCTATAAATGAAATTCCCAAATTTCTTTGTATCAGAACTTAGGGCTTTTTTAGGAACAAGCAAAAAGCACCAGATTTTGGGCTTATTCTGAACTTCCAAATGCACGCAAACATCCAAAACCTACCGCATTTTAAAAAAACCACGTCCTTGCGGAGAATAAAATGTGCAAAACACAAAATACATCAGATTTTGGCCTCATTTTGGGCTCTTGAATTCACCAAATAGAAGTTCACAAAAAATACCGCTATGTACAAAACCAACAACCCACTCGTAAAATTTTTAACCTCGACATTGGTGATTTTGAAGAGCTCAAAAATTAAAGACTCCATTGATACTGGAAAATTCCAAAAATGATTAATTTTTTACAATTTTATATCTATGAGGTAGAGAGGGGTTGATCTTAGATGTTAAGGGTTGGAGGACTAAAATTGGAGTAGGTATTTTCGAGAAGCTCAAAAATTAGCGACTCCATTTACAATAGAAAATTGGTAAAAAGATTCTATTTTTACAATTTTACATCTACGTGGTACAAAGGGGTTGATTTTATATGTCAAGGATTAGAGCAAAAAATCGGAGAGAGTACTATCGAGGAGCCCAAAATTAATGGGCTCCATTGACACTAAAAAATACTTTAAAAATATTCTTTTTTGGCAAAGGTATATCTGCGTAGTAGAGAGGGGTTGAATTTAGACGCTAAGGGTTGGAGCCAAAAATAGGAAAGGGTATTTTTGAGGAGCCCAAAAATCATAGGCACCATTGACACTGGAAAATTCTCAAAAAGATTATTTTTTTACAAAGTTATATCGAGGCGGTAGAGGGGGGTTGATTTCAGACGTTAAGGGTTGGAGCCGAAAAATTCGAGTGGGTATTTTCGAGGAGCCCAAAAATCAGAGACTCCATAGTCTATGGAAAATTCTCAAAAAGATTATTTTTCTACAACTTTATATCTACGTGGTAGAGAGGGGATGATTTGATACGTTAAGGGTTGGAGCCAACAATCGAAAAGGGTATTTTTAAGGAGTTTAAATATCATAGACACCATTGACACTGTAAACTTCGTCGATATAACAAAGTTATATCGACGAGGTAGAGAGGGGGGGGGGTGATTTTAGACGTTAAGGGTTGGAGTGAAAAAATCGGTGCTGGTATTTTCGATGAGCACACAATTTTTGAGACTGCGCGGAATAAGTTTTAAGCTCCTTCACAGCACTACTTCTTGATTTTATTTCGCTTTGGCGCAGGATTAAGATCTCGGAACCGTTGCTTTTAAAGCAAAGGTCTACAAGTTTCAGGTATTAGCACACGCCCCTTTAATCTCAGTACACGGATTCTATGCTTTTAGATCACAGATTCCGAGTCTTTAAATCACGTAAAAATTTTTGCTCTAAAATCACACGCTTTGGTGAATTAATCTATTGAAATTTCTCTCCTGGTAATAACACCTTAAAATCCCGAATAAGATTATTTCTACTATGCAGATATCATATCTGCGTAGACATATCTAAGTAATGTTTAATCATGCTAATTAATGGTCAAACATAAAATCAACGCCGCATTCGGAGAGCAACTCATCCACGAGGCGAATCTGGCCGCACATTATTGGGCCAGTACCACGCCATCGGACCCGGGCCGCGCATTGATAGTCCCCGTCACCTGCAATTTGCCACCGGATAGACTTGCTTTACGCCAGCAGGCCCAAAATTCTCGGATCGCTGCTTCGCCGGATTTCCGCGATTGCCAGTCAGTATATTCAGAGATCTTCGCGACCCTGGGACGGCTTATCCTCCGTTCAGAGTCCCTCCGCCGCGGAAACTATTGAGGAGATTGACTCCCTTCTCCGTCTGTTCGAAAAACAGTACCCAGGTTAGGAAATATTATAACACAGACTTAGGTTCCGAAAACGGTATTCTGCTCCAAGACTGTGAAACAAGCCAAATTAACAATGTAAATCCTATAATGTAGAAGCCGTGATCGAACGAAATTCTATGGTTAAGATATTATGTTTAAAGTCAATGTGGTGATAAAAGGTGTGAAGGTAAAAGTCTCATAATATACGAATGTTGAACGATCGGATGACTGTATAGCGACCTGTCCGCCGGATCTCAATTTTATATTTGTTGATTCTAATACATTCCATTTGTTTCTTCCTTTACTCCATATGTTTTAAGAATAAAGGCTTATAATCTTATATCAAGTATCCTCCTTCCCTACACCTGACCCATCTCGAGTCTAGAATAAGTTGTAATCTTAAAAAAAAATAAAAAAATAACATAATAATAAAATAAAAGAGAAATACAAGATAAGATGTCTCTACACCGTACGCCTTCGGGAAGGCGATCGGCGGTCGATCCTCGAGACCTATCCTCCGGCCGCAGACCGAAGCGACGGATTGATGACGCCCGGCGAACTCTTAACGAGAAAACCCCCGCTGGAAGTCCTACTTGTCCGGTGAGGGGCGAAGTTTATTACAATACAAACAAAAACTTATTGATCAAACAAAATACACGAATACTATTTTAACTGAATATTTAAATTTTTCGACTTTCAATGAAAATATGATTTTTGAATCAAATATTTAAATTTTCGACCTGCGGCCTATCATTGGTCTGTAATTTTTGCATATGATTGGAAGCTGTACTAACTTGAACATTTACTGTTGGAATTACAACGATTCTAGCGATATCCAAAAGTGCCAAAATTGAGGGAATATAAGAGAGTCTCGTAAAGACATTAAGGTATTCAATAAAGTTACAATTTTCAATTCCATTCTAAAGTTTCCAGTATTTAGTGACAGTTCTTTTGTGCATCTAAATATACAGTTTACATATTTATTTTCACATAAAGTGTTTGTTTCTTTTGACGTTTTATCATACGCGGTTACTATCTCCTATTAGTTCCAAATTTTACATTATTAAAGACATGGCTATTTCATTGAAAAAATGTAAACCATAAACTTGTAAAGTTATTGACTTAAAAATGTCACAAAAAATCCCTAATATGAAATCTCTAAACGATATTGTCGATTTCGATTGTCACAATACTCGATTTCCATTGCTATATGTGTGAGACACCAGATGTCAGTGGGTTAGACAGCATTGGCAAATGTTGGCAAAATTGTCACGATTGCTCGTTCTTTCTTTGAACCCAACAGAGCTGCCGTGGTCTGCACTTGCTTGGATTTTAGGGACGTTCATTGACTACGGTGCGCGTCTGTACTTGATTGTTAAATACATACGTGAACTAGAGCCAATGAGCATTTTAAAACCTCCAAAGAATTTAAACGAGCTATCGGGACCACTAAATATATCTACCTGATTCCCTGCGGAGAATTTCTCAGAACTTCTCAGAGCCTTAAGAGTCTTTAGCAAGATTTCTATCGATAGGGTTAGCATATTTTTAATTACAAGTTTGTGTTTAAGTTATTATTTGTTATTAATATAAACATCAACAGTAAAATTCATTTGAAGCATGGAATTTGTTATAATTTTTGTTATCACAGTCCATTGCTGGTGTCAAATGCGATAAAAACTTTTTGAGATTTGGAGGTTAGGAATTAATTTTAGAATACATGAGCGGTTCGCAGAATTAGATCATTTTTGCCACTTTAATGTAAATCATCCGTATATCTACAAAAATCTATAAAATATTATTTTTTGCTATGAAAGGTTACGAAAATGAGGACGATTTCGCTGGCCCCACCACCCACACAAATTTAACTTTTTTCAGCCAAATATTTTGTGCAGAATTTGTTTAAATTTGTGCAACCAAAATTAGAATTGGTTCATCACCGGAAGTACCTGATTTAGCAGAAACACACTGGCGGGGCCAGCGAAACGTTTCGCTGGCCCCGAAATTTACCAAAATCAACTTTATATGGGTGCATTGTTTTCGTTTTAATTTGTAAAATTTGTAAAACCGACTTCAACCCCTAAAAACTACCCCCTGTGAGAGAACCACCATGGCGGGGCCAGCGAAAGGTTTCGCTGGCTCCGACATTATCCAAAATCAACTTTATATGGGTGCATTATTTTCGTCTTAAATTGTTCATATTGGTGCAATCAACTTCAACCCCTAGAAACTTCCCTCTGCTAAGCAAACATATACATACTATAGAGATGTACAGGCACTTTCATTATCACCCAATGGTCGGGGATAAGTGAGTTTTTGACCAACTAAAAAGAAACTTACAAAAAAATAGTTGAATTCTCAATCAAAACAAGTATTTTCCAGGGAGAAGTTTTATATTTCTAACAAAAAAAAAACAAATTTTGAACAAAATACGGGAATTTTCAAACAAATAATTCCATTCTTAGCTAAAAAAAGATTAAGTTCCAATAAAAAATATCAAATTTTAAATAAAAATAGAATAATTCAGTTTTTAGTATATAAAAGTTAATAATATTCAATAAAAAAATGAAATTTATTACAGGTCATTTAATATTTTAACCAAAACAAGCGAATTTGACACCAAATAGTAAAAGTTTTAACAAAAAATATGACTTTTCAATCACAAAGTTTAATTTTCTATTCAAAAAAATCTTTTTTAACAAATAATAGAATTTTCAACTAAATTAATTTGCAAAACAAGAGCAATATTATAAAAATTATTTAAAATCATATAGAATTTATTTAAAATCAGGCAGGTTTAACATCAGGCAGCGATTAACATTTTTTATAGTAAATTATGCAAGACGTTTTTTCTGATATAAGATAAAAAAATCGAATTTGGGCATCTGTGTTAAGAATAATACAACTAAGATTAATTTTTTACCCACAACATTAATTCTCTACAAAATGAACTATTAATTTTTAACCAACAATGATATAATTAAAATTTCCCTTGAAAACATTAATTTTTAATGAACAAAAAAATCAAGAAAATAGTTGAGTCCTCAATAAACAAGATAATATTTTAATAAATAAAACTAATTTTCTACCAAAAAGACGAATTTTCAACTAAAAAAATTAATTTTCAATTAGAAAAATAACTTTTGATCCTAAAATTGTACATTTACATTTTTATTAAAATAGTTGAATCCTCAGCCAAAAAGATGAAATCCCAAAAAAATAGTGGAGTTTTCAACTAAAAAAGATAAATTTTTAATTAAAAATATAAATATGTAGAACCGGAAATAGGATTATTCCTTTTCAGTAAAAAGAATTAATATTTAATATCAATTTTTAATTCGAAATTTCAATGTTTCAACTTGTGCAACTTAATAGTTTTATTTTGTAGCATAAATGGTACAATGCAATTTTACCTTACATAAATTAATTTTTAACTAAGTACGAAGGAATTTTCAAAAAAAAAAATCTCTTAATGAAACAGATGAATTTTCAACTGCGAAGATTAATTCCCTACCTAATAAAGACGGCTTAAATAAAAATTAAATTTTTAACAACAAAAAAATTTTAATATCATTTTGTTATAAAAAATGGTATAATCGAATTTTCTCTTAAATGAATTCATTTTTAACAAAAAAGTAGTTTTTATAAAAATAATGGAATCCTCGAAAAAATATGAAATTTCATTTAGGAAATTTGGCAAAGTTATTCCTTGATTTATAACTGTCTTCTGTTATGCAAGTGAAGAAATGTACTGGTTTCTCCTTAAATGTTCAACTTCACTCTGCTCTTTTCAATTAAATAACATTTATTTTTTAGATTTACTTGATCATTTGATGTAAGGTTACATAAATATTCTTGATAAAATTTTTTTAAAAATTGAAGATTATAAATATTAATATTATTGTTTGTAACTACCTTCTCTTAGATCAGTGCAAGAAAATTGTTGTCTTTTAAATGTTTAATTTTGCTTTGCCTTTTTAGTTATAAAAAAGTAAGGAATGAACCTGATAAAAAACCATATTTAAAACAATCTCATTCTGTTCCGTGTATATTTATTTCTGAAATAAAACGGATATTTAAAATATATGCTTAAAATTTTCTACATGGATCCCAGGGATTATACGGTGTAGAATGGGGAGGGGGGCTTGCATTTACTTACTTAAAATTACCGCAACTGTCTAGTATTATTTAAATTGGATATTATAGACAATACTTATAAATTGTTTAAACAATTATTTTTGTTAACATTAGTTAAGTATCGCCCAAGTCTAATTAAAAATTGGACAAAAACTTGAAAAGTTTAAAAAAACCGCATCTTTCTATCTCTATTCTAAGAGAACATTTCTGGAAAAAATTATAAATTGTTTAAACACTTTTTGTAAGCATATAATTATGATTATGAAGTCGTACTTCATATATTACCAATAACTTGCCTTAAAAAAACCTGAACAAATATTTATAATTAGCACCCAAAAATAGCAAAACGATTCCTGACAGTAATGATTTGCAATAATTTTTAGTTTGCCAGTATAAAAAAGAAATCTACTTTTAAAACATAATTGGCGTCAGAAGGAGTTTTTCTATTTGGAAAAAAACGAGATCATTTCGCCGAACAAATACCGAGTTTTCGCAAGTTTAGTTTAAAAAGTGATTGATTTCGGTACAATTTGGAAATATTTCGGCGTTTCCGCAAGGCATAGCGTACTGGGAGAGCGAGTCCGAGCGCTAAGGAAGTTTTGGAATCCACATGCTTAATTTTCAATTTAAAATATCAATTTTAAATAAAAATAGTAGAATCGAAATTTCTTGTAAAGAAATTGGTTTTTGACAATCTGAAAACGACGTTTTTTTAAAATAACTGAATCCTTAATGAAAAATATTAATTTCAACCAAGAACATTATTTTTCTACAAAATCTAGAAAGTTGATGATTTAAAGATTTGGAAACACCAAATCATACCGTTCTTCAAACGACAATGCAACAATGAATTGTAGAAAAATTATTTCTTCTGTCTTACGGCCACGAAAAAAAAAACTAGAGCTATCATCTCAACTCCATTTATTTTTAGAACAAAAATTAAAACTTGGACGTTTCGGCATCACTGCGTCCCTTTCTCAGAGTATCTAAATAATAATTATGATCAGCTAATGCATCATGAAAATAAATATGAATTATTATTATTATTATTATTAAAAGCATTTCTGAGTTGAAATGTTATCACACGCTTATACTGTCCAACATGTCGAAGGCATTTTTGGTTAGAGTTGGATTTTTTTTTATTTGATCAATTTGCAGGGGACTGTCCCGGTATATATCATCAGTCACGGACGCATTTTTATAATGCAATCAAGTGATCTGATGAGAGCAGTCTGCCCAGACATATTGGACAAAGTCTGGTTTTTACCCCATCATTGACGGGCTGGGTTGCAGTCAAGTACACGATGGGGGGACCTACAGCTTAAGGTGGGTTCCGAACCACCAGAACCGCGGTAAAGGTACATTGAAAAATTTCCAGAGGTACCGGCTTAGGGATCAAACCCCGGACCTCTGAGGTGAAGTCCGAGTGTATAACCAACTAAGCTTTTTACACCATTAAGCCATTTCCCTTTGGGGGTAGTCGTGACTCACTCGGTAGGGGAAAGGAGTATTGTGTGGAAGGGATAGAGATTTTTCAGATTGATCCAGAATTCTCGTGCTATTTAAGTAAATAACACGTTCGTTCCCCAACACTGCTCCGACCCAGGATGCTGATCAATCTCTAGCAATCACCCCAAGCGAAGAACCTCACGAAGTCGTTATGTAAGGTTCCCCACTTGGATCCATTAGTGGCCAAGGTTTTTTGTTTCAGGCGTCATTTACTCTACTGGATATTACTGGATATTACTACTGGAGTATTGAAAATCCGCAGTGGCTTCGTGAAGTCGAACACCAGCTTCCATGGACTGTCAACGTATGGTGTGGAATAATTGACAAAAAACCGATTGGTCCCCAGATTATCAAACGCAGTTTAAATTGTCCAAAATATCAAGACACTTTGGAAAATGAACTGCCATTATTGCTTGAAGACTTGAGCTTAGAAATAAAACAGAACATGTGGTGTATGCGTACAGGTATTAGTATAAGCTTCGTGAAACAAAATCCACTGAAGCCAGCGAGCGACAACCTAACCACACACAAATACACACACATATATATCATAGTCACCATTTGACTTTTTCTAAACGTAATAAGCAAAGAAAGCTCCTATTGTAATGTGAAAAAATAGAAAAATAAAATAATTTTTGGCCATGTCAAGGTTTCAGTACCAGGGTGATAAAAAGTAAGTAAAAACAAATGCTGAAAATAATCAAAGATGTTGAATCAAATATACACAAAATTGCTATTTTGTATCAGCAGGATTTCAGAAACAAGGTGCTACACTTGACGAAGAGCTTTGTTGGTAAGAATTGTTTGCATATTAGTAATGTTGATCGTAAAATTGCTAAGGGTTTTATGATGACGAAAGATATTGTTAAAAGCAGCCCTGCTATAGTTTACATGAATGCTGATAAATAAAGTATTGCTGTTTGTATGAAAAAATCGGATTATGTTAGGGATATAGATAATTTGCTTTCTAATTATGATAATTTTAAATAATTACTCGCAAATCTGTACAAAAAATTAAAAAGAGACCTTTTGAGATGCTAACCAGTCAGAGAAAGAAAGGACTTCTAGAAAATAATATGAGATGGATTGATATTTATATTTTTCATTCTCATTCCTGAGAATGTAATGCAATCGTCCATATTTTCGATTTCTGGTTTTTAACGGACCTTTACGTTTCGGCACTTTCAAAATTCGAAAATAATCATATTTTATCGGTGTCTGTCTGTCTGCCTGTATGTCTGTATGTTTGTATGTCTGTATGTCTGTATGTCTGTATGTCTGTATGTATGGTTATCTGAATGTTATAACAATGCTAACTTTTAAAGGATTTGTCCAATCGAGTCCGCAGTTGCTACAATTCTGAAGGTATCCAAAATAAAAACTAATTTCATTAATCAGATATTTCTAACCAAAATTGACAAATTGGGAGCATTTTCAAAATTAAAAAAAAAATTGTTTTCAATTTTAAAATTTTTTGTCGAAGTTTCTTATAGATGGATGAAAGACTTGCAAATTATCTAACTAAATTTTTTTATTTTAATGAAAATTAGGAAATTTATAGAGGAGAGTACCCAAATATGAGATAACAACTCTGTTTGGCGTGATGGTCAGAATTCTATGTACTGAATTTAAAAGTAATATAGGTCATTTTAAAGGAAATTTAGTTTGTGATAAAAAGCTCAAATAAAAAATTCCCCCGCGCAGCCACAGTGTTATAAAAACCACCGGTATCTCAAATTATGAGAACCACACCATGCAACTATGCACTTACTATGCCTGACCTGTAAAATGAAAAACTTCAACACTATCGATATTTTCCTACTGAGTTATTTAATATCCATCACTCCAGACAGAATTTACTGCTAAATACATATTTAATAAATAATCAATATGATTTAAAGAATTCCCTTCCAAGAACTCGACCAAAATCGATTTCACAAAAAGTTCGCCTATATTCTTTAGAAGCCCAATGAAAAATGGACTATACCACCAAATTACTCTTCCTTCAAGGGCTACAAGTTAGTGATAGAACCAACAGAGTGGGTCTCTTAGTTTAGCTGATACCCCGCTTTCTCATATCACGAGAATATCTCATATTCGAGTATTCTCCTTTATAATTTTCAAAATTTTTAAAATTTTTGAAACCTATAAAAAAATCTTTTTCATAGATCCAATAATCTTATTCAAAATTTTCACTAGATACCAAATATATTTCAAAACTATTCTAGCCGATTTTTTCGATTAGCCCAAAATTTAAAAAATTATAGCTTGCATAACCTAACTGTTGTGCGCGAAGCGCGATTATCACAATGAGAATGTAATCGTAAAGGCCGTAGATATTTTGAGAACCTTCTTTATAGATAAATTAAAAAACAAAGTGTTCAGCTTCACTTAAGAAAAGGGAAAAGGATTAAACAACCACATCAGGGCCCTATTAGGACCAGGAAAAATAAAATGTCAACATTAGTTTACAATATCAGAATAAGTAGTATCAGACCAAGGTACACATAAACAAAATTGTGATAAAGATTTGATATTATAGTTTTTAACATAGAATGTAGAAAATTTCACATTGTTGTCTGTGCAAAAATGTGAAGGGTAATTCAAAGACCGAGCGAGGAGCGCGAGATAAATGTATTATCGAGCACGAAGCGCAAAAACCAACAGTCGCGCGCCCTAGGCGCGCTCAAATTAGCAAGAGAAGCGAGCTGCGCGATGAGAATGTGCCCGCTAAGCGGGCGGATTTTTCATTATGACCACGAATTATTTTGAATTTTATGCATCTTTTTATAGGCGAAACTTTGGTACTCCCATAGGTTCATTCATCTCTCCTATTTCAGCAGAAATAGTTATGGAAGATTGAGAGGTATAGAAAATGTACATATTCAGGTAGAATTTAAAATTTCTTTTCTGCTCATCCTTTTCAAAACAAAATTGCAGTAATCAAAAACTTAGTTGACAGAGTTCTAGATTTGTCCCATTTCTCATTTCAGGAAAATTCCAAAACTTGGGGCACTTTCAAACTGTTCGAACCACTTTTTGCACAATTTAAACATTTTATCGACACCTATTTATAGTAGACAAATATATGACCAATTTATTATTATGCATTTTTTTGCTGATAAAATACAAATCATCAAAATTATAGTATTTTAAATAATAAAAAAAAAGTTTCAAATCCAAATAAACACGACATACCCGCGTGAAAAAGTTTACATGTCTCAAGTATGGCCAGAGACTTGGAAATATCTGGCTAAAGCATGGTTGACGGCTGAATGGCAGCATGAGAAAAGCCTTGCTCCTGTCCGTTTCCTTAGCACGTATTCTACGAGATTTTTTCAAAATTCATATTGTTCAAACAGCCAAAATTACTGAAAATTGTGAACCGACGATTCGGGTGCTTCAGGTCGAAAACAAGGTTGTTTAAAACGTTTTCTACAGAACTTTAAAAAAATTAAATTTCGTCAAAAATGAAATTAATTCCGAATGGTGATTCGACGACCCGGGTGCACCAGGTCGCGCTCCGGGTATCTTAGCACATATTCTACGAGAACTTTTTCAAAATTTAGATTGTTTCAGCACTCTAAATTGCTAAAAATTGTGTCGACAATCCAAGCACACCAGATCGAGCACCAGGTAGTATAATACGTATTCCACGAGCCCTTTTTTAAAATTTAAATTTTGTGGATAATAAAAAAAATTCCGAATGGTCAGTCGACAATCCAAGTGCACCAGGTCGCGCTCCAGGTATCTTAGCACGTATTCTACGAGAACTTTTGCAAAATTCAGTTTGTTTCAACAGCCAAAATTACAAAAAATTAGAATCGATCTGAGGTGCGACCTGTTGCACCCGGGTTGTCGACTGATCATTTGAATTTGTTTTCATTATTCACAAAATTTAAATTTTTTAAAAGTTCTCGTCGAATACGTATTAACCACCTTGTGCTCGACCTGGCGCATCCGGAATGGTCGACCTACAATTTCGAGTGCCAAGTTGGATCAGAAATGTTGGTTTGATTTTCTCCTTTAGAACTTTGTTTCCGAATTGTGATCAAATTATTATTAATTATGCGGTACAAAAAATGGAAAGAAGCCTTCATAACTGTAATAAATTGAAATTTAAGTATTCTATTTTCATTCTAATCCGAATAAAGATGACAAACAATATTATATTTAAGTTTATCTTTGTTCTGTTGAATTAATGATATGCATATTTTAAAGAATCTTCATTGGAATCAACTTTATCAAACGTAGTTGGAAAGATTGGGCGACTTTTGCCTACAGGACAATCCCTTATTTCATCCGGTGTCATATTTTTAACTGCACCGCTTACAATATTTATTTTTATTCGCCAGTTATTTCGATCTGCTTTATATATTCCACGAAGGGTTCCACTATCCTCCAATATTGCAAAAACGTCCCCGTTGGATGCTGATACTACAATATATTCTCGTGTTAGTTCAAGCACATAGTTACGATGAGCTATTCGCATTCGAATTGGTATACCGGCAGGAAAAACGTATCTTCGAAATTCAAATCGCTTGTTCGGATTTGTGCGTGGAATAAGCCGAATATATCCAAGTTGTTCCAATGTATATCCAAGTACTTTATCAGAAGGAGCCTTTCCAGGAGGAGAATAGGACCTGGAACGAACAAGAGACTCCTCATGAGTAGATGACCTGACATGTGAATATGGTCCGGCAGAAGAAGAACCAGGATGACGTTCATCATGATGATTCAATCTGATCTGTAGCGAATCGTAATTTGAAAAAGCTTTAATAAAACTTTGTGGGAAAATTGGATGATTCCTGCCTACTGGGCACTCCCTTATTTCATCTGAGGTCAAGTTTTCAATTGCGCCACTCATCATGTTTATTTTTGCTCTCGGATTATGGTGTTGTCTTCTATATATTCCACGAAGAAACCCGCTATACGCTAATATAGCAAAAATGTCACCATCTGATGTTGATAATACAATATGTTCTTTGGCTGGCACGGAGCTAAACCTCTTTCCATCCCTTTTCCAACAAATTGGTGTACCAACTGCAAAAATGTAACTTCGAAATTGAAATCGAAGGTTCAGATTTGTGCGCGAAATGAGCCGCATATATCCAAGTTCTCCAAGTGAACGTCCAAGTATTTTAATAGAAGAAGGGCTGCCAGCAGAAGACCTCGAACTGGCACGAAAAGGGGGCTCCTGTGTAGAAGTGCGGTCAGACATATGTTGTTGGCCAGCAGCAGCAGAAGAAGAAGAAGGGCCAGGATTACGTCGGCTATGAGGGTTTATGTTGGAGTGTGAACTGTATTCTGCAAAAGAAACAGCAGATCCTGTTTTTACAACATTTATTTATACAAAAACCTTTGTGTAAGTTCACTGTTTTTTTGCAGAAATCATCTTTCTCAACATTCAATTCAAATTTTGCAAAATAATTATTAAATATAATAGTTACTCACATCATGGAACGAACAGTTTTAAAAATAACTAATTCTTTGCAAATATGTTTTTAATCACTATTTGCGGCCAAATAACCATAAACCAATATTTCAGATTAAAATTTATTAGGGTTTCAAGCAAAAGTATTTAAAAACAACATCTGGTTTTCAAACAACGTTTAGAATCTATTTCAATTATATTTTAAAACTGGGACTTTGTATGTGTAAATTTTTTTAAACAATGTGGAGCATATAGTAAAAAATTATTATATTATTATTTATTTTTTGTAGAAAATGCAGTTCTGTGATTCAAGTTTAACGATTTCATTTTAAATTCCTTAATTATTGTCGAAAAATCATGCATTTTGTTCAAAAATTAATCTATTTTCTTAAAGATTCATCTATTTTGCTTGAAAATTCAACTATATTAATTAAAAAATTAATATTTTTTGACAATTTCTCTTTATTAATTGAAATTTCAACTCATTGTTCGTAAATCCTTTTAATACCTTGTCCAAGCTAGAAGGTTCCTAATATTCAATTTTTTAAGCATACAAATTTTTTGGTTACCAAATGAAAGAGAAGAAAACAGAAAGAAAGAAAAATAAGCATTTGGTGTAAAAATTACAAAATTTTACTTCAATTTTGAGAATTTATTCAATTTAGTAGATTTTTATGAAAATCAGTCATAGATTATCATGAAAGTTGGTTCAAGATAGTATTTTGAATCACAGTATGCTAAAGAAAATTTAAGAAATTTTAATTTCGACCGGATGGCACGCAATTTTCATTTTCTCCTAGCGAGAAGAGGAAATGAGACAATTGCACATGAGTAAAACCTTATTTTAGAACCGATGCTGCCCTGAAACATTAAGTGTTTTTTAGTTAATTCGAAATATTGAGCGCTTCGCGGTCGAGCATTGTGAGAATTGGGCGAGATATATGATTTCAACAATCGAACTTGATTGGTGTCACAGATTACAAATCTGACGTTGAATTTTTGAAATTCAAAATGGCAGATTCAATATGGTGGACAAAAATGATTAAAAATGTTCGGAAAAACTAATAAAATAGGTGCTACTTAGGTATTTAGGGTAACTCAATCGAAATCTGGCGTTAGATTACAAAATTCAAAATGCAGGACAGGAATTGCTAAATTTTTACGTTCCTTGGTAAGTTTGGTGACACTTATCCGAAAAATGTAAAAATGAACAATCTAATCAAGATCTAAACCTTTTTGATAATGTTGCTTTGTTATATTGGATTCGTCATTTTTAATTTTCAAAATCGAGCAACAAATTTCGATTCGCCGAACGCAAAAACTTATTTTCAAAATTGAAAATGTCGGATCTAATATCGCGAAACAGATTTATGAGAAATATTGTAATATTGATCAAATTAGTGATACGTAGGTTTCTGTGATTGCTAAATCGAAATCTGATACTTAACTGTCTTTAAAATGAAATTCGATGTTGGGTTTTCCAAATTCAATATGGTGGACACGAATTATTGAAAATGTTCGGTATGCAAGTAAAAAAAAAAGTAAGTCCAAATAAGCCCTTGTGAGAAATTAGTCCAATCAAATGATAAAGGACATTTTGCCATTTTTTATTTTGAAAAGGTAAGGCCAGATTTCGATTCAGAGATCCCAAAAACCTCCGTGCCACCAATTTTATCCAGATCCAAAGATTTTAAATATTTCATGTCCACCATATTGGATCCTTCATTTTCAATTTTGAAGATCCATCTTTAGCTTCCTTATCAACCGCCCCAAAAACATTGAGCCCGCAAATATCGCGTCATTCTGAAAAGCTTTTTTAATAAAAAAAATTGAATGTTTTTACTTAATAAATTTATGTTTTAAAAAATTAGTACCAACTCTTAAAATTTTCAAGTCAAAAAGGGAATTTTTCAAACCAAAAACAAGAGTTTTTTACAAGCAAGTTGGCTTTTCAACTACAAAAAAATCTCCAAAGTAAAACATTAATGAAACAAAAAAAAAAAAGTTGAATTATCAACCGAAGAGATAAATTTACAACTTAACTGATGCATCTATAAGCACAAAATAAATTTGTAAGAACCACCATTTTTTAGGAAAAAAACTCAAATTTGCAACAAAATGTTTCAATTTTCAACAAAATAGATGAACTTTCAACTGACGGTGTGGGCTTGGTACAAGTTGATGATCTTGGTTAGTATGTTCTGGAAAAGTCTGAGGCATGAACGTATGGTGTCCAAAATCCCCGCCATATGAAGATTCCGAAGGACTCCAATCATTCAATAGAGTTGCTATATCCTCTGCAGTCAGAACCCCAGCACTTTCCGGAGAAGGTGGACTCCTGTCGTTTTCTCGCCTGCTTGATGGTTCTAAAAAAAGACTCTTGATATATACAAATCTCTCCATATCTGATCCAAATGACACAGATATTGATCGACGATCTATATTTACCAAATTATTAAAAAAATCTGCATAACATTTTTTTTAAAATCCGCTATTACTTTGTTTACTAGTGTTCTACCACATACGTTGTGCAGGAATTGTATGCCAACCGCTTTAATTTTACTTCCATTCTTTTTATTAGTATGCCTAGCTTTCACGACGGCACATAACTGCGGTTGCGAGTACAGAATTGTACATTGCGATTTCAATACCTACAATTATCTCAAGAAATTAATAGCAGTCTTTTATCATTTTAAAATTTTAAGCTATGTTATTCCATTTACTTTCTGTGAAACATATAAGGTCAAAAAAGTTTTACCACTTTTGCATCATAGAAGAGAAGACTAGAAATAATTTTTCTCGGCCTGAGTCTAAAATCAAGAGACAAATGTATTCGCCGTCACGCGGTTGAGCTCATACTTTCATGGAAACGAGACGAGCCTAGATGATAATTTTGACATTTGAACGAGACTTTTTCTCGTTTAGTACGTTTCTTGTCAAGTATCGCTCAAATGAAACACTAGCAGCAACCTAAGTATCGTCAATTTTATCCATATCTAAACACTTTAAATATTTCTCGTCTGTCATATTGGGAACCATCAATTTTGATTGCAAATATCACGTGATTCTGAATTTTTTCTTTTTTTAAAATATTTTAGACAGGATATGTTCTTTTTCGTCTGAGTGTTAAGGACTTAAGGGTCCGCATCCAAAGTGGAACCTCAAGAATTTGAAAAAAATTCGGGTCCGGACTCGGGCCCTTAAAGAACCCTGTAAACTCTAGTACAAAATAAAAGGTTCCAATTTCTGACGAAAAACTTTCGACGTAAATTCCATGTGTGACTTCCGAAATCAAAGCTAATTACCGGAAGTTAAACTTAGTTCAAAATTAGTCTGTGGAAATCTTTGTATAATTTTCATATGAAACGCTTTCCGTAGAATTTTGTCATGTAGGTTGCGGTTAGCTACAGAAAATATTACACAAACACATAAAAAAAAGTCTAACTTCTATGATGGTATCGTTTTTACTTTTGCCTTAAATTAAGCTGATGTCTAAAATTTAACAATAATTATGTCTTAAAAAAACATAAAAACACGGTCTTCGACTTGAGGTAGCAAGATATGGGCTTTAAAGAAGAAGGCAATGAGGCTCTCTTTAGCCCTCATGGTCTAGCTTTTAGAACTGTGAACAGCTATAGCTAATTTCAAACAATTGCGGCGTCACAGCAGCTGAGCGAGCCGAGCGAGGCAAGTCGTATAGTCGTCGCACCGATCTGTTTCTTAATTGTTTGAGTAGAGACTGTGTTAACGGAGTGAATAACTAATTGGATCACGAAATAACGTACAGACGCGCATTTTTACGTGTTTGGGCTGAGATACTGTGAAATCGGTGCAGGAGAATTGAGTTCACAATCCCTATGTTGTGTACGAGTTGAGTCGCGCGACTTTAAACGTTAGATACCAGTTGAGTCCGGGTTTGGAACCCCACTCCCACAGCCAACTTCTTTGGCTTGAAACCAAAGACGTCGCCCCGTATTTCATAATAATATTTCACAATGTTGGAGCAGGCACTTAATTTTTTATGACGTAATTTGATTTATCGTACAGGCTTTGTAAGGTTATATTTAGCACTTTTTTAAATTGATAAAGTGACTTGATGTAAGCCCATAGTATGGCCACGTACTAATTTTAAAATAATGCGGCGGCTTCATGTTAGCCTACCGTCTATCTAACAACTAGTTTCTAAACCATGTATTGGCTTGATGTTGGCCCATATTATCGCTACCGACTACTTTCAAGAATACATTGGATGTAACTTGTAGTTTTATAAGTAGTTCGTTTTAATGGTTGCAAGCTATACTAGTTTTTAGCGGAGCTGGTATTCCTTATGTTACACCTTGAAGCAAGCCCACTTTTGGCTTCTAATCAAGGCTTTTTTTCTGTAAAAAGGGGGGAAGAGGGACATTATTGATGAGCATACATTGTATGTGTTCAGCGTCAGTGTTAGAAATAGATCATAGGTGCCAATTTTCAAGTTTAGACTATATAATGGCTACGTATGTCTATGACCTCATAATTTTTGATGTCATACACTGTCAAAACAAGGCGTTAGCAATCGTGGGATTCCAAAATCCTTTGTTTTGCATTAAAAATAACAGCATGTGATTATTCTATTCAAAAATAGGACTTCAAAAAATGATACCTGTGAAAAAAGGAATCTCTCGTTTTTGCAGTGTAAATACACAAATAATGGCTATTATATGATTATAAGATGGAAAGTGGAACTTTAGGTTCGTTCCCAGCCTCAAAAATAGCCTTATTCTTGCACTATTATATAAAGTATAATAAGAATTATAAATATATATTATATGTTTATCTTCACCAACAGAATTAAAGATGACCACCAAAGTGAGAAAGAATGTATAGAAGATCATCATTTTCACAAGGTAGAGGAAAAACTGATTAATTATTCAGTGAATAATTTGGTCGACATCTGTGTCTAACGAATAACCCATTAGGTCATCAGATTATAAATATGTAAATAAGTAGCTTTTATCTCACGTATACATGTAAAATAACGACATTATTATTATACCCTGTTCAACGAGACAACGAAATCGGCCGCGCAGTATTTTTTCTTAAGAGAGGCGTCGACAAACTTTTTTCTTCGGTGTACAGCCAATCGCTGTTAAAGGGAAACACAATTTATTCAAATAGACTGACTTAAGAGCTCTCTGAAATTGTTTATAACCTTCGTTAGGGCCACCACTAAACCCATTCCTGCGGGTATTCTATGCCTACATTTCACTTTTTTTGACAAGATGCGTGCGGAGAACGAAAATTTGTCTTTTCGGAATTTCGTTCTGTCATCGAACAGAGTATATCAAGATTTCCCTACGCAGATAATTACAGTATGATATGGAGTCATTCCTTAGTCGAGCTTAAGATATATCCGTATCGCAATAAAAGAAAAAACGACGATAAAATCAGCATCTTTAATTAACTGCGACACTCACTTTTTAAAAGCAATAACTTTAATAAAATAAGGTCAGTGTCAAGTGCGGTAATGCTATTCACAAAAAGCTCCCTATTTTCGCAACGGCCGAACGCTACTGGCTTAATATTCTTGCTTAACCACAGCATTCACAATTTAAGGGCAGCAACGGTACTTAAATAAGGTCAATCAATTTGGGTAATGGCAATCGTATGAATCGCCCGCTTCTCGCACCTTTTGAACGAAAAGCGCTCAATATTCGAATACACTCACTGCTTAAGGGCACGAAAGATTATCAACTAAGGTCAGCATTAAGTTCGATTATTCGAATCATATATATGGCCCACTTTTTACCATTTTCAAACACGAAGAGCTTAATATTTCTAATTAACTTCTACACTAAGAGTTTCAGGGCAGCATCGGTTTTAAAATAACGACTTAATCATGTGTAGTTGTTTCAATCATATATATCTACGACTTGTTGCAATATCTTCCTCTTCTCGTGTTACGTCATGAAGACCGTAAAATACTTTCCGTTTTAATTAGGTTCCTCGTTTTAGTTGAGATTGAAGATCTAGAACAGGGAAGAGGAAAGAG
>NC_046657.1:53096561-53098250 GCF_010883055.1 Belonocnema kinseyi
TTTTCTCTGACCCACCTCTCCCTCCGCTCTAGACTTCTCTTAGTGTCAGATAGTATCCGTATTCTCTCAACAATATGCTGCCTGATGGTCAGCAGCTTTGACATGTTAAGTGTGTGATAACGGGTCCAGAGTTCTAGCGCGAACTTTCGAACCTTGGCGGTAAAATTCCTGCCAGATGTGATGCAGTCAATCACACATTGAATAGGAGTCGCGTACTGTCTTGCCCAGCCTATCTTTATGGCAAGTTGATGCCTTCGTCTTTTGGTCTTACGATCAGCCGTTGGTTTTGTTTTACGTTTCGCATCGGCCAAAGCTCTCGCTGCATTATACACACAATAATTGATAGCCCAGAGGTCGGGTTCACCGGAAAAATGTCCACGAAGCTCGTCATCCATTTCAGCCAGATCTTTAGGCTTGAGAGGATCCTTGGTGTTGATGTTTCTCCGGGTCGTAAAGCATCGCTCTTCATCTATTGGATGCCTGCCCGCGGTTGGTCTTCGTGTCGCCTCTCTTTCTTTGTTGCCGGCTTGTTCTAGCTGTGGTAGAGTAGGCGTTAACCTTACATAGCCCGTTTTTCAGAGTAGTTCAGCATGGTTTCGCAGACGTTGCTGCGAAAAGTGCGATAGCTCCGGGTGTTTCTCGCACCACAGAGCATGCAGCCGTGCCATGTGACCCCGTTCACGGGCCACACTCGCATCGTAGCTCTCTAGCAAGTCGTGATTCAGTTGCTCCGTCCACCAAAAGTTCGCGAGATCCCGCCGATCTATCGCATTGAATCCATTTTAATTGGCTCCCCCAGCTCCAGATTGGTCGGCATTGTTGGCCGACCCGTTGTCGGGAGCCCTGCGCGTTCTGTTGTTTGGAACCGCACTTACTACAACTATGTTTGGTGTTGTCATTGTTGTTCCCACGAGAAGCTAGGGAAAGGGGTTCGTCCATCTTTGTAGAGCCTCGCATGCAAGGATAAGGCTGCGTACTCTGAGAGGTCGCCCGGTATCCCAGAGTCACCGTTCTAGACACCTCATCCAGGTGCCATTCAGCTTTCGGCATGGTTTTCACACCTCCGCTTGGAGGTTAATTCCTTCGGGACCACCCCTGGACAATTGTCCGCGACTGCCTACTTATTTTTGTAACCACATTCAGCAGAAACGTGCATTAGGCCCTATAGAAATCATAAGTACCAGCATGGGTTAGATATAATTCTTCTCTATTTCCTACGATTTTCTCGGACTCAAGCCGTCTAGTCCAGTGTGTCAAACTGGAATTTGTCGCGTATTGGTGTGTGTATCCTTGTGATAGCACCCAAAATTAACAACAACTAAGAGACAACTTGCCTTTGGAACGTCTAGTCTAATTTAAACCCCCTTACTCTCTACCATTACGGACATGTCACAGTGGCAATTCTTGAAACCTGGACCTTAAGTAATCTTCAATTTTAATTAATCACTGGTAAGCAATGTTTATATTAGGTTCCAGAATTCCGTTTGTTTAAACACCTTAGCCTACAATAAATCTGATTCTTTTATTTTACGGTACTGGCCAAGGACTAAACTCGTCTTTCGTCTATTCAGGGCTGTATATAAATTCTATTTTATAATTGTTGATGAGAAATTACTTCCGTATATTATTATTATTATTATTATTATTGTTATTATTATTATTATTATCATTATCATTATTATTATTATT
>NC_046657.1:53098350-53099853 GCF_010883055.1 Belonocnema kinseyi
ATTCAGGATGTGACATCTATAAAGGATACTCTCCGAAGCAGATACAAACGTCTCATCCGACAGATTTGGTCTTCCGAACTGTCGGCGAGGAACAAAGTTTCTACAACGAACATGCTTGCCGTCCCGGTACTACTCTATTCATTTGGAGTAGTTCCATGGACAAAGAACGAGCTCAAATCTCTTGATATCGGGACAAAAATGGTTATGCACATGAACAAAAGCATGCATCTTAAGTCTTCTATTCCGCGACTGTACATCTCACGCCGTCAAGGGGGTCGCGGAATATTGAGTCTTGAATGTCTTCACAACAGGATTATTCTGGGTACAGCACATAGAGTTGCAAATGGAAGAGACCCTCTTCTTAAAATGGTCAGGAATCACGAAGAAGTGGGAAAAGGAGCATTTATGTACAAAACAGCGGAGGAGGCTGCTGAAACACTCGGACTTGACTTCAGCATTAGAGGTGAGCAAAATGCA
This sequence comes from Belonocnema kinseyi, assembly GCF_010883055.1. Taxonomy (NCBI): domain Eukaryota; kingdom Metazoa; phylum Arthropoda; class Insecta; order Hymenoptera; family Cynipidae; genus Belonocnema; species Belonocnema kinseyi. The sequence continues at coordinate 53,098,828 of NC_046657.1, forward strand.
TTAAATCTTATCTATCTCGGGTACTCACTCCTGAAAACCCGGATTAAGAAAGCACAAGAGAAAAACTTTCGTGAACAGCTCCTCGATAAGAGGATGCACGGTATCTTCCACAGAAATGTGAAGGATCAGTCAATGTCTTGTGAGCTAACGTTTGCTTTCCTTAAATCGCCCGGATTGAAGCCTGGTACAGAGGGTTTCATTTTTGCAGGCCAAGACGGTGTCATTTCCAACTTAACTTACCGTCGCCACATTTTGAGGCGAGACATTCCCGATGATAGCTGCAGGGCGTGCCATGCACACCCCGAGCATTTAGCTCACATACTATCTAGTTGTCCAACACACGCGGGAACGACCTACATTCAAAGGCACAATGCGGCACTAAGAGTGCTTTATTACCAGCTCTGTCACTTCTACGGCATTCACCTTAATATCACTCCTCTAGATGCTCCTCGGAAAATGGAGTCAATTGTCGAGAATGGGAAGTGTCGCATATACTGGAACTTTATATTCTCGACAATTGTTTCTGTTGCTCACTCGAGGCCTGACATGGTTCTTCTTGACTTCAAGAAGCGAACCATGTTCGTTATTGAATTTTCGGCACCAACTGAGAAAAACATCATAGCCAAGGAGAATGAAAACAAAGAGAGGTATCGAGACCTTATAAGGGAGTTGCAACGATTGTACCCCGAATATTCTGTTAAACTGATCGTCCTTATCATCGGCGCTTTTGGAGGTGCCAAGCTTTCACTTGCTAATGGCCTAAACAGTATCCCTGCGGGTCAACAATATGCTAGAACACTTGCGGGAAAAATGCAGAAGGCGGTTGTCCTTGGGTCTCTCCGTGTTCTTAGGGTGCACGAGGCTTTTGCTGGATCTTCATATTGATTCCTTTACGGACTGTAACCACCTATCTCACAGTTGTGAGACGTGGTTGCGGCTGAAATTTTACCGCGATTTCGTTGGAAGTGGGTGCAATTTTTCAGATTAGCACCCGCTCCCGGTGAAATCCTGCGGTTGTCCTTATGA
>NC_046657.1:53099953-53114805 GCF_010883055.1 Belonocnema kinseyi
AGAAATGGAATTCAATCCGATGGAAACTGATGATGATCAAATGAGTAACAAAAGCGGATCAGGTGCAAAAGTAAAAGAACATGTTAAATCGTGCAAATGTGCTAAAATATAGCTGAAAAGAAAAACGAGGTTTAAAACAAATTATTTACTGGTTTTATCATTATGATATTTATGTATTAATATTTTGCGGAACGTATTTTATGAATACAATTTCACTGCTTTTGACAACTCTGCACATATACATCCAATCTTAGGTACACCATCATTAAACAGATATATGAATTGGAAGCTTCTAGTGGGTCACCTAAGGGTTTGCATTTTTCTTGCACTTTCTTTACTATTCCTTTACACACCCCCACACACTACTTGGTGGTGTTAGGGGGCCTACAGTCAAAGGTGGGTTCCGAACCACCAAGAGAAACAGCTTTAAGTACTAACCTTTTTCTCCAAGAGGTACCGGTCCCAAGACTTTCCGGAGATTAACAACTCCCTTGCTAGGCTAGTGTTCACAGCATGGGCCGCCGAGGTTCTTCTAGAGTGTATTTACACAGTTTAGTAGCAGTAACTACTTATAAAGAAGCAGAAAAAAAATTATATAACTTCTTGTTAGAAAAATTATTTTCACATTGACAATAGTAATTATTTCGCAAGTACCATTCTTCTAATAGTACAGAGAAAGACAAAAAACACGATTAGGCGTTTTTATAGGTAGGTAGACAAAATTGCCTATTGAGAGCTACAAGAAATAAAGCCGAATACGTAGTGTGGTCCAGGATGGATTCTCTGCATAGAGGATTATAAAACTGAGCCTCGGTGCCTAAAACTGTCAAGGTGCATTAAGATCTTTTGTCAGATTTTGGAAAGCATGGTCATTAAACTTGGCATTAAACTCGACTATTTCGTTAATATTTCAGACCCTTGACATGATTTTTGAAGACAAAAATTATTTTTAGAGAGATCTTGTTAGGAATAAGAAATAAGTTCTCTTTAGGTGGATAAAGAGAATCATTTTGATTTTCTTTGAATTATTTTAAATATGTTCTGAACTTTTTTCAAACTAGATCTCTTTTAATGAGGAAATATTATTATTGTATGTTTGATTAGAAATTGACGGAATTTTCTAAAGAAGATAAGTAATTGATTTGATATTAATTTTTTGACTACTTGCATTATAGACGTCAGATCTCTTCATACAGCCTATGATGAGTTTCATATAGTTTTCAATTATATGATGTTTGAAATATTACAATTCGAACACGTCTAGATAAGACGAAAATTGATATTTTTCAGAAAGGATTTAAACATCAGTAATAGGCTCAAGATAAATGTCTAATTATTTCGGAAAAACTGAATCGATGTACGAGGTTGACGCATCACATGGAGTTACTAGGAATAATATCAGGAATATTCCAGGTGAATGTTGGTTTTTTTTAATACTTGTGCTTCTGAGAAGCCTGTAAAAGAACACAATAGTTAGTGTAGAAAATGGTTTTAGCTTGGAATATTATATTTCTATTCGTGTGTATGCTTCTAAGGTTTTTTGCAAATTTAGGAATATCATTGTTTTGTCTTTCGAATATTGCCGGGTAAATAAATATGGCCATAACATAAGCAGTTCAATTTGATGCATAAAAACGAAGATAAGAAAGTCTATACGTTGACAACGGTTGGGATCCATCTGAAATTGAAAATGATAAGGGCTGGTCGTTTGATTATTATTAACGGTTGAACAGTTCATACGTGAACGCTTAAGTCTATTGACGTCTTCTACTGAAGGTTTGCCTTTTATGTCAGTTTACACGTTTCCTTTCCGCAATATTTCAATGACTTCGGAAGGTCCTTTATATTGATCATCACATTTTTTCTTAGGTTCCTTTTCAATTAATAAAATGATGTATTATGATGATGATAAATGATGTATTATTTACTTTCTTTAGCCGCAATGAAATTTTGTCTCGCTTGAGTTGTCGGTTCATATAACACATGGTGTGATCGTTCAAGAGACCCGTTTGATTGTGGATGAAATGCTGTTGTTTTAAATTGATAAATTCTTAAATGTTTTGCCATTCTTTTAATTAAATTACTTAGAAAATTTGAACCTTGATCTGTCAAAACTGCTTTTGGGGAACCGTAAATGCATATACAATTTTTTAACAATAATATCAACTACTGTTGAAACTTTTTCGTCTGGAATTGCTAGAGCTATAGATTATTTTAGAAAATTATCTTGAATGGCTAAGATATTTACGTTGCCTAATGTTTTTTGGGGAAGTGGACCACCTATGTACATTGAATTTTTTTAAATCACAGTTTCAAGTATGTCCGTCATTATCATTTAGTTTAGTGCTTGGCCAGTACCTTAAAATAGAAGGATCAGATTTATTGTAGGCCAAGGAGTTTAAACCACCACCACCAGCACCCACCACAAGTATGGTGAAACTTGGAGATAGGGCCCCTGATATACTCCTTTCAAAAATTTGCGCCGCAGGTAGGATGAGAGAAGCTGCAAGGTCTGCGCGGCGGTCGCTAAGGTGTGAACAAAAGCGTTTTCTACAAAACGGGACTCTAGCTGGTTAATTCCCACCTTCTGCAGCGCGAAGACCGGTTCAGAGTTTCATTGTATCATAAAAATAAATAAACATTTTAAAGGCAAAAATTGTATACCGATTAAATAGATATATTTTGTTGTTTATGTGAAAAAAATATTTTCATTCTATAATTTTTTTCTATAATATAATTTATACAGCCATTCAGACAATAAAGGTCAAAAATACATTTTTTTCGAATTTTACTGACTTTATGGAGGTGCCATCTGTTAGCGGTGAGCACTGATCGATTGTCGTATCTTAGCACATATATGAAGCATTATCCTCCAGCAGTAAATGACTGCGTTACCTGCATTTAGCTTGGAACAGAACCATATTACAGAATCCATCAAAACAGTAACACTTAGCCTCGCTGCCGTACAAGTGTCCTGTACAGCTATAGGTAGCATATATTTACACTATGCTGCTATATGCACTGTCAATTGCTACAGAGCATCCATGTGTGCTATAGATGTCCATTGCACAGCTTTGTATGCTACCAAACTATACTGTGCATCTACATTTGATATAAAAACCTACTAAACATGTACAATTATACTACCCATTCATAAGTATCATATATATTCAGCAACCTTGTTCACCTCTAAACTGTATTGAGTAACCATATAAGTCATATACGCCTCCTGAACATTTACAAGTCTAATGTGCATCCAGTAGAAATGCACAGCTTTGTGTACTATAATTGGCTTCAAGTTATGGATAAGAGATTTAAATTTTCTCGCACTTTCCGCATTGATATACCTCTGACAATCTTCGGCGATGGAATTTTATGACAGCGATGGGTTGTAAACTTCCTTCAACAATGAATCTTGAACTCAGAGATTGGTTGATTTTCAAATTCCACATTCAGTATTGTTAAAAAATCTCGCTCTTCAGCAAACTTCAGAGATGGAATTTTCCTTTAAAACAAGGATGAATATCAAAGACAACGATGGGTTGCAAACTTATCTCAGCGCTGAAGATACGCATCATTGGGATGCATTTTCAAATTTCGCGCGATCTCGTTTTTCATTAGCAATAGATAAGTAAGCATTTTATCTCTCTCTATTTATATAAGGTTGATGTTTTAAGAAGCTTCGAAGACCAACTTGTTGTGTTAGGCAAACTGTATATTATTTGATACCATGATCCTAGGAATCCGCAATGATGCGACAGTTCTGCGTGTGAGATAAAAATATACGTCTGCTCCCTATTTTTCTTGCTATTCTTTTAACAATTTATTGCATAGTATAAGTAGTTAGAAATATATAGGAGTATTGCAAGCGCGAGGCCAAAGTTTCTGGAAACCTCGAGAAAACCCCACCCTTAGCCAATTATGGAAAGGTTCAAGCAGTTAGCAATACATACGATACCGAACTTTCTAAATGCTTCGAGAAGCCTCGAGATCTTTCTAGAAGCTTCGAGATCTTTTCAGAAGTTTCGAGACATTTATAGAGGCCTCGAGATCTTTACAGAAGGTTCGAGATCTTTCTACAAGGTTCGAGATCTTTTCAGAAGCTTCGAGATCTTTCCAGAAGCGCCTAGATATTTCTAGAAGCGCCTAGCTCTTTCTGGGAGCGCCGAGGTCTTTGTAGAAGCCTCGCGATCTTTCTCGAAGCATCGAGATCTTTCCAGAAGCCTCGAGATCTTTCCAGAAGGTTTATAGATCTTTCCAGAAGCTTCGAAATCTTTCTGGAAGCCTCGACATCTTTCCAGAAACTTCGAGATCTTTCTATAAGCCTGGAGATCTTTCCAGAAACCACGAGAAAACCATTGGCGTCATCTGCCGGCTCCAACTTGGACTATATACATGGTAAAACTGTGTGGATACTTCGAATCTACCGTCGTGCGAAGCCGAGCTTAGAAAAATACTGTTAACATGCCGTCTCATTACTAAAAATATTACTATTTTTTGAATTTGAAACTGTTTTCATTATTCATTTTGGCTGTTGAAACAATCTAGATTTTAAAAGACTTCTCCTAGAATACGTACTAAGCTGCCTGAGGCGCGACCTGGTGCACGCGGGTCGTCGAATTACCATTTTTAGTAATTTAGGCTGTTATCACAATTTAGATTTATAAAAAGTTCTTGAAGAATACGTGCTAAGATACGTGGGGCGCTACATGGTGCGCCCCACCATGTAGATCGTCCCGGGTCGTCGACTGACCATTTGGAACTGTTCAGATTATTCACAAAATATAAATTATGAAAACGTTCTCGTCGAATACGTTTTAAACTAAGTGGTGGTCGACCTAGTGCAACAGGATCGTCGACTCATAATTTTTAGTTATTTTGGCTGCTGAAACAATCTAGAATTAAAAAGAGTTCTCGTAGAATACATATTAAACTACATGTCGCTCGACCCGGTGCATCCGGATCGTTGACTCACCAATTCGAGTAATTTAGGCTGTAGAACAATCTAAATTTTCAAAAAGTTCTCGTATAATACTCGCTAAGATACCTAAGGCACGACCTGGTGCACCCGGATCGTCGCACAGTGGTCTGGAATATGAATTTACTGTTTATAATCGCCCACAGGTCGTATTTCTTAACCGATTTAAACGTTTTTTTTATAAATGCTCAGAAATTAATTTTTAAGAGAATTGTGATTTGCTTTTTTAAATTTTTTTCACAGAGCAACAATATATCATCAAATATAATGACAAAATTGACCATTTTAGCTTTGCGAATTTTTATCTCAAGAAAAAATACAGATAGAAACTCACTATCAGCCGGAATTATTGCACATGCATTTATAGAACATAACTAATTTTAATAATATTTAAATATAATTATTATAAACAATTTCTATAAACAAATTCTTTATAAACTAGTTTTTCTCCTAGCTCAATTGATTTTTCTGAACAAAAGTGATTCACAATTGTCTTTAAAGCTATTTATATACTTTAAGCTTTATCAGACATAAACAATATAGATTGTTTACAACCATTTAGTTAAACAAGTGAGTAACCAACGAAATTAAATAAAGAATAATTTATATGATTGTTTTAAACAATTTTTTTAACAAAACTATGATTTATATTTTTTACCTGCAAAAATGACGGTTTTGCACTGAAATTATCCGACAATAAACTAACAGTGATTCCAAAATTGGATATGGGACATTAAATAGTAATATCCGTAATTGTTAATAACAATTTCTGTAGCAAACTGTCCATAGGAATAACGCTGTACTTGCGTTTTTAGAAGTCACCTATCTTTCATTTGTTTTATCCAAATTCCTGAAGAATAAATGAGGAGCTTATATCTATGGTACTACATACCTTCTTCAGTTCATAAAATACTGCTACATGAGGGAAAAGTTATGGAGAATTTTATGCTGCCAATTGTCATGTATTCCGAAGAAGCTTTTGAAGCCAGGAACAAGGATATCAAGTACATTCGACAGTTCAACACACGAAAAATCTCTTGATTGCATACTATGCAGGACCTAATTCAAAACTTTTTCAATGCATCCTTGAAGCCTGAATAAAAAAAACTTGAAGTTGAACTTAATCAAGAACTCGATGAACTAATAGAACAATTCGAATCTAAACATGATTCGAGTTCTGAATCGTAATTTATTTATTTTAAGTTTTTTATAATAATCCATTATTATTATAAGTATCAATTTTTTCATTGATTCATTAACACAAATAAGATCATCAAAAAAATGATTGAACAAAATTTTTTTTCTACGACCAACCGCAGATTGTCACTCATTGTTTTAAAATTGTTATTAACAATTACGAACATTATTTTTTAATGTCACTAATAATTATTGAAGAAAAAAAATATTTTTCTACGAGGAAACGGCCGATTAGGAGACTTGTTTAACTAAATTGTTATAAACAATCTATGTTGTTTATGTTTGATAAAGCTTAAAGTATATAAATGACCTTAAAGACGATTGTGAATCACTTTTGTTCAGAAAACCCAATTCAGCTATGAGAAAAACTCGTTTATAAAGAATTTGTTAATAGAAATTGTTTATAATAATCAAGTTAAATATTATTAAAATTAATAATGTTCTATGAATGCATGTGCAATAATTCCGGCTGATAGTAAGTTTCTATCTGTATTTTTTCTTGAGATACAAATTCACAAAGCTAACATGGTCAATTTTGTCACTATATTTGTTTATATATTGTTGCTCTGTGAAAAAAATTTAAAAAAGCAAAACACAATTCTCTTAAAAATTAATTGCTGAGCATTTCTAAAAAAAAAACTTTTAAATTGGTTAAGAAATACGACCTGTGGGCGATTATGAACGGTAAATTCCTTTTCCAGACCACTGTGCGTCGACTTACCATTTCAAATTTTTTTACTTATTCACAAAATATATATTTTAAAAAGTTCTCGTAGAATGCGTAATTAACCACTTGGTGCTCGACCTGATGCACCCGGATGGTCGACTTACAATTTCTAGTAAATATGGCTGTTGGAGCAATCTAAATTTTGGAAAAGTTCTCGTAGAATATGTGCTAAGCTACCTCGGGCGCGACCTGCTTCACCCGGGTCGCCGCCTCAACAATTGGAATTGTTTTCATTATTCACACAATTTACCCTTTTTAAAAAGTTCTCGTAGAATACGCATTATACTATCTGGACAGGAAAAGGGCTTGCGCCATCCATCCATTCAGCCGTGACCCATGGTTTAGCCAGATATTTCCAAGTGTCTTGCCATGCTTGAGGCATGCAAACTTTTTTCACACAGAAACGTAATGAGAATGTCGAAAGAGCCGAAAAAGCTTTAACAAAAGAGTGTTTGAAGTCACAAAAAGGACTGTTGATACCCAATGAAGTTTTGTCAAATACTTTTAAATTCCTTCAGATATGATTAAATTTTTTTTTGTTTGATCAAATATTTGAAAATTCAATTAAAATTTTCAAATCTCTCAAAATTATTGAATCATAAGAAATATGTTCAAATTTCTAAAATAACGAGAAATCATAAGAAACCTGTATAAATCACTTGAAGGGCGTTTTGTATGTAAAAGCAATTTAATAGTATAATTTTTTTATAACAAATAATATTTCCTATGAATAATTTTTTACTTGCATACAACTCTTGCGCATTGAATTCAGAAGGGAATAAGAGTAGGATCGTTGTTTACCGAATGATAGAGGACCAAGAACAGAATCAACATTTATTATTTGAATTGAGACATAATTTTTAACATTAACAATTGAAAAATCGCTTCCTAATATAACCTGCAAATTCTATTAAATATTTATCTAACAAACCAGAATTCAGAATCCATTAGGAATTGCATTCTACAAGTTATCGTTAATTTATTTATTTTATTTCGCCCCACTCTGTCTGTCATTGTGCTTGCGTAATGAGACTGCACTACTGCACTAAAAACATAATATCGGCGAAAGTTAAAAAGTGCCTTTCAATTTCGCTGTCGACATAGAAAATCATTAGCAGTCGAAATGTAGATATTGAAAAAATAAATAAGAACTACGTTTTCGAGTAGCTTAGCGGGATTAGCAAAAAACAAATGGAAAGAAACCTTCATAACTCTAATAAATTGAAATTTAAGTATTTTATTTTAATTCTAATCAGAATAAACATGACAAACAATATTATATTTCAGGTTCTCTTTGTCCTATTGAATTAATGATACACATATTGTAGAGAATCTTCATTGGAAACAACTTCATCAAACGTAGTTGGAAAGATTGGGTGATTTTTGCCTACTGGACAATCCCTTCTTTCATCCGGTGTCATATTATCAACTGCACCGCTTACAATATTTATTTTAATTCGCCACTTATTTCGATCTGTCTTATATATTCCACGAAGGGTTCCACTATCCTCCAATATTGCAAAAACGTCCCCGTTGGATGCTGATACTACAATATATTCTCGGGTTGGCTCAAGTACATAGTTACGATGATCCATTCGCATTCGAATTGGTTTATCGGCAGGAAAAACGTATCTTCGAAATTCAAATCGCTGGTTCGGATTTGTGCGTGGAATAAGCCGAATATATCCAAGTTGTTCCAATGTATATCCAAGTACTTTATGAGAAGGAGGACTACCAGGAGAAGAATATGACCTGGCACGAACAAGAGACTCTTCAGGAATAGATGACCAGACAGGTGAATATATGCTGCCAGAAGAAAAAGAACCAGGATGACGTTCACCATGATGATTCAATGTGATCTGTAGCGAATCGTAATTTGAAAAAGCTTTAATAAAACTTTGTGGGAAGATTGGGTGATTTCTACCTAATGGACAATCCCGTATTTCATCTTGGGTCAAGTTTTCAATTGCACCACTTATCATGTTCATTTTTGCTCTCGGATTATGGTGTTGCCTTCTATATATTCCACGAAGAAACCCGCTATACGCTAATGTTGCAAAAATGTCACCGTTCGATGTTGTTAGCACAATATGTTCATGGGCTGGCAGGGGAACAAACCTCTTTCCATCTTCTTTCCAACAAATTGGCGTACCCACTGCAAAAACGAAACGTCGAAATTCGAGTCGAAGGTTACGATTTCTTCGGGAAATCAGCCGAATATATCCAAGTTCTGTAAGTGAATGTCCAAGTATTTTAATAGAAGAAGGGCTGCTAGCAGGAGACCGCGACCTGGTACGAAAGGGGGGTTCCTCTGTATAAGTCCGGTAAGGCGTATGCTGCCTGCCAGCAGCAGAAGAAGAAGGTCCAGGATTATGTCCGCTATAAGGGTTTATGTCGTAGTGTGAACTGTATTCTGCAAAAATAAATGGAAGATCCTTTTTTTAACAACATTCATTTATACACAAAACGTTTGTCTAAGTTTACTGTGTCTTGCAGAAATCATCTTTCTCACAATTCAATTCAAATTTTGCAAAATAATTATTAAATATAATAGTTACTCACACCATGAAACGCACAGTTTTAAAAATAACTAATTCTTTTGCAAATATCTTTTTAATCAATATTGCGGCCAAATAACACTCACTAAACTATTTTTCTAAAAGAAAAAACTTTAGACATATAATTTATCAACGTAACTCATATTTAGTTAATTTTAGCCATATTACGGGTTAAAATTGATTAGGGTTTCGAGAAAAAGTATTTAAAAACAAAATCTTGTTTTCAAAGAACGTTTAAAATCTATTTCAGTTGTGTCTCTTCATTGATTTGTATTTTTTAATTAACTTAGAAATGAATGTATTAAATCTATATGCATATAAAATGATCCACTTCTATATTAAAATCATTTGAAATTATTCGATTAAATCTTTTAAATCCATTTCTAAGGAAACTGATCATCGTATCTTTCTTTCTTTACATTTCTCTGCTACAAGTAACTATTCTAAATTTACTTATTATATTTTAAAACTAGGACTTTGTATGTGTAATTTTTTTAACAATGTGGAGCATGTAGAACAAAATTATTACTTTGCTTAAGAAGAACTTAATCAATATTCCATTAATATTTCGAAAATCATTTTTCGACATTTTTTACAATTCGTCCAATTTGTAGAAAATGCAATTCTATGATTCTGGTTTCCAAATGAAAGAGAAGCAAACAAGAACAACGAAAAATACGAATTTGGTGTAAAAATTACAAAATTTTACTCAAATTTTGAGACTTTATTTAATTTAGTCGATTTTTATTAAAATCAGTACAAGAGGGGGGGGGGGGTTAAGTCATAGAACACGAATTTGAATTCAAAATTAGAAAATTCTAAAATTTGACTCAATTCTTAGAAATTTTATTAATATTGTAGATTACCATGAAAGTTGGTACAAGATGGTTTTTTGAGTCACATTACACGAATTTGGTGTCACATAACAATAATTTATGGTCGAAAGTAAAAAAATACAAAATAAACTTCAAATTTTAAAATTTTGAAATTGGTTATTAATCTGGTAGATTATCCTGAAAATTAGTACGAGGAATCTCTCGAGAAATAGAACACGAATTTGGAGTATGCACACAAAAAATTTAAGAAATTTTAATTTCGGCCTAATGGCACGCAATTTTCATTTTCGCCTAGCGAGAAGAGGAAATGAGACAATTGCGCATGATTAACACCTTATTTTAGAATCGATGCTGCTCTGAAACATTAAGTGCTTTTCTGTTAATTCGAAATATTGAGCGCTTCGCGGTCGAGCATTGTAAGAATTGGGCGATATATGTGATTTGCTCAATCGAACTTGATTTGTGTCACTGATTACAAATCTGACGTGGAATTTTTGAAATTCAAAATGGCAGATTCAATATGATGGACAAAAATGATTAAAAATGTTCGGAAAAACTAATAAAATAGGTGGTACTTAGGTACTTAGAATTGTTAAATTTTTACGTACCTTCATAAGTTTTTGGGATTGTTGAATCGAAATCTGATAGTTGACTTTGAAAACTCAAAATCGCGGATACAAATAAGCGGACGAAAATGATCAAATATGCTTAGAATTTATTCGGAATGCTTGCATTTAAATTTTTTGGATCTTCAAAATCAAATACGATGTTGGGTTTTCAAAATTTAATATGGTAGACACGAATTATTGAAAATGTCCGTCCCTTGCTCATTTTTATTCTACATAGATTTTTGAGTTCCCCGAATCGAAATATGATAATGAATGTAAGCTGAATGTAAGTAACACAAAAAATGAGTCTAAATAAGCACTTGTGTGAAATTAGTCCAAACAAATGATGAAGGGCATTTTGCCATTTATACATTCTCATCAAGAGAAGGTATTAGATTTGTGTAAAATTTGACCTTCCTCCTCCCCATTTTTATCAAATGTCCACGTTTTGAGACCCTCTGAATCCGAAAAACAAGGTTTTATGAATTTGTCTTCTTTGTGTGTGTGTGTGTGTTTGCGCGAGTCTGTAGCTTTTTAGTTTGCTAGCACGATAACTTTCGAAAGAATTGACAGATTGGATTGATCTACGGTATAATCTTGTAATGTCCTAAAATAAAGGTCAAGTTCGCTAGACAGCTATTTTGGGTAAAAATTCAGAAAGTAAGCGTATTTTGAACATTTTTAAGACCACCATTTTTTAATTCAAAAATTGTCTGTACGGATGTTCATAGGATTCAATCAGACGAACAATTTATCCTAATGCCTTTTCTTATACTACCAAATTGACAAATTAATTTTCAAAGAAAGAACAGAATTTTCTTCCAAAAGTTGTTTAAATTTTCAAGAAAATAGAGGTTTTTTCAACTTACGGTGTGGGCTTGGTACAAATTGATGATCTTGGTTAGTATGTTGTGCAGGAGTCCGAGGCATAGACGTATGGTGTCCGAAATCCCTGCCATATGAAGATTCCGCAGGACCCCAATCATTTAATAGAGTAGATATATCCTCTGCAGTCAGAACCCCAGCACTTTCCGGAGAAGATGGACTCTTGTCGTTTTCTCGCCTGCTTGATGGTTCTAAAAAAAGACTCTTGATACATACAAAACTCTCCGTATCTGATCCATATGACGCAGATGTTGATCGATGATCTACATTTACCAAGTTATTAAAAGAATTCTGATAAAATCTTTTTAAAATCCTCAATTACCTTTTTTACTAGTTTTTTACCACATACATTGTGCAGAAATTGCATGCTAACTGCCTTAATTGTAATCTCATTCTTTTTATTAGTATGCCTAGCTTTCGCGACGGTACATCATTGCGATTGCGAGTACAGAATTGTAAACTGCCATTTTAAGACATCCAATTATCTCAAAAATTAATAGCATTTTTTAATCATTTAAAAATTTTAAGCTATATTATGCCAATCACTTCGAGTTAACTATATATATGGGAAAGAAAGTTTTACCACTTTTGCATCATAGAAGAGAGGAGTAGAAATAATTTTTCTCGCCTTGAGTCTAAAATCAAGAGTCAACTGTACTCGCCATCATGGGGTTGAGCTAATACTTTCGTGAAAACAAGACGAGCCTAAATGATAATTTTGACAGTTGAAACAGACTTTTTCTCGTTTAGTACGTCTCTTGTCAAGTATCGCTCGAATGAAACACTAGCAGCAACCTACGTATCGTCAATTTTATCCCTATACAAACACTTTAAATATTTCTTGTCTGCGGACTCGGACCCTTAAAAAACCCTGTAAACTGTAGTACAAAATAAAACGAAATAACCTAAAGACGCGCTTTTTCACGTATTTGGTCGACGATACTGTGAAATCGGAGCAAGAGAATTGAGTTCACAATCCCTATGTTGTGTAGGAGTTTAGTCCCGCGACTTTAAACGTTAGGTAACAGTTGAGGTCGGGCCTGGAAACCTCACCACTGCCCACTTCTTTGGCTTGAAACCAAAGACCTCGCCCTGTCTTTCAAAATGATATTTCATAATGTTGGAGCTGGCGCTCAATTTTTTATGACGTAATTTGATTTACCATACAAGATTTATTAGGTTATATTTAGCACTTATTTTAAATTGATAAAGTGACTTGATGTAAGCCCCCAGTGAGGCTACATACTACTTTTAAGATAATGCAGCGGCTTGATGTCAGCCGACCGTCTAGCTAACAACTAGTTTCTCAACCATGCAGTGGCTTGATGTTAGTCCGTATTATCGCTACCGACTACTTTCAAGACTACATTGGGTGTGACTTGTAGTTCTATAAGTAGTTCGTTTCAAAGATTTCAAGCTATGCTAGTTGCTAGTTGCTAGTTGCTGGTATTGCTTATATTACACCCTGAAACAAACCCACTTTTGATTTCGAATCAAGACTTTTTTTCTGTGAAAAAGGGGTAAAGTGGGACATTATTGGTGAACATACACTGTATGTTTTCAGATTCAGTGTTAGAAATTCATAATAGGTACCACTTTTCAAGTTTAGACTATATAATGGCTACGTATGTCTATGACCTCATAATTTTTGACGTCATACACTGTCAAAACAAGGCGTTAGCACTCGTGGGACGCCAAAATCATTTGTTTTGCATTGAAAATAACAGCATGCGGTTATTCTATTCAAAAATAGTACTTCCAACAATAATACTGTGAAAAAAGGAATCACTGGTTTTTGCAGTGCAAATACACAAATAATGGCTATTATATGATGATAAGGTGGAAAGTCGAACTTTAGGTTCGTTTCGAGGCATGAAAAATAGCCGCATTCTTGCACGTATTATATAAAGTATAATAGGAATTATAGATATATTTTTATATTTACCAATAGAATTAAAGGTGAATATTAAAGTGAGTAAGAATGTATAGAAGATCTTCATTTTCACAAGGTAGAGGAAAAACTGATTAATAATTCGGTGAATAATTTGGACCACATTTGTTTCTAAGGAATAATCCATTACGTCATCAGATTATAAATATGTACATAACTAGTCTCTATCTAACATATACATGTAAAATAACGATGTTATTGCTATGCCCTGTTCAACGGTGGAACGAAATCCTGCTCCTACATTTCCCTTTATTTGATAAGCTGCGTGCAGAGAACGAAATTTCGTCTTTTCGGAATTTCGTTATCTCGTCGAATAAAGTATATAAAGATTTCCCTTCGCAGATAATTATAGTATGATATGGAGTCATTCATTAGTCGAGCATAAGATATATCCGTATCGCATTAAAAGCAAAAACGGAGATAAAATCATGATTTTCAATTAACTGCGACACTCACTATTCCAAAGCAACTAGGGTCAGCATTAAATTCGATTATTCGAATCATATATATCATCCACTTCTCACAATTTTCAAACACGAAGAGCTCATTATTTCTAATTAACTGCTACACTCATAGTTTTAGGGCAGCACCGGTTTTAAAATATGGTCTTAATTATGTGTGATTGACTCAATTAGATATATCGTCCTCTTCTCGTGTTACGTCATGAAGACCGTGTAAAATACTTCCCCCTTTAATTAGGTTCCTGGTTTTAGTTGAGATTAAAGATGTTGAACAGGGAAGAGGAAAGAGTAGCTAATAATAACATATGCAAGCAATTTATTATGAACAATTATAAAATATAATTTATATACAGCACGGAGTTGACGGAAGGTGAGTTTAGTCCTTAGCCAGTACCTTAAACTAAATGGATCACATATTTTGTAGGCCAAGGAGTGTAAACAAACGGAACTTCAGAACTGAGAATAAACATTGCTTACCAGCGATTAATTAAAATTGAAGATAACTTAAGGTCCAGGTTTCAAGAATTTCCACTATGACATGTCCGTAGTGGTAGAGAGTGAGGTGGAAATCCCACACCTGGGTTTTCCAGCGTAAAAGACTATCCCAAGGATACACACACCAATACGCGACGAATTCCAGTTTGACATGCA
>NC_046657.1:53114905-53119014 GCF_010883055.1 Belonocnema kinseyi
TTTTCTCTTGTGCTTTCTTAATCCGGGCTTTCAGGAGTGAGTACTCGAGATAGATTAGATTTGATGCATTTTGCTCACCTCTAATACTGAAGTAAAGTCCGACTGTTTCAGCAGCCTCCTCCGCTGCTCTGTATAGAAATGCTCCTTTGCCCACTTCTTCGTGATTCCTGACCATTTTAAGAAGAGGGTCTCGTCCATTTGCAACTCTATGTGCTGTACCCAGAATAATCCTGTTGTGAAGACATTCAAGACTCAATATTCCGTGACCCCCTTGACGGCGTGAGATGTACAGTCGCGGAACGGAATACTTAAGATGCATGCTTTTGTTCATGTGCATAACCTTTTTTGTCCCGATTTCAAAAGATCTGAGCTCGTTCTTCGTCCATGGAACTACTCCAAATGAATAGAGTAGTACTGGGACGGCAAGCATGTTCGTTGCAGAAACTTTGTTCCTCGCCGACAGTTCGGAAGACCAAATGTGTCGGTTGAGACGTTTGTATCTGCTTCCGAGAGTATCCTTTATAGACGTCACATTCTGAATGCGGCTCTGTGGCACGCCCAGGTATGTATAAGTCTCTCCAGCGCAAAGGTGTCGTATGGCGCTTCTATCAACGAGCTCAGGATTTTCAGGGATGCCATTAAGTTTTCCTCGCTGCAAATAAACCTTGGCGCATTTGTCTAACCCAAATTCGATTCCAATTTCCTTAGTATATCGTTCGACAACCCCCAGAGCTAGATGCAGTTGCTCTCTATTTTTAGCATAGATCTTAAGATCGTCCATGTAAAATACATGAGTGACCTTGTACTTTCGATCTGCAGGTTTGCCGCAAAAGTACCCGTCGGAATGGCGCATTGCTAGAGATAGTGGCAATAATGTAAGGCAAAAGGGGAGTGGGTTTCATGGTGTCGCCCTGAAAGAAACCTCTCTGAAACGTGACCTTGTTAGTTTCCACACGATTTTTGCCATATGAGATAGTAAATCTAGTTTTTCCAAAGCGGCATCAATCTCTCTATGCACCCAACTATTTGCGGATGAACCTTTAAGATTTCCAAAAGACAGATGATAAGTCTATGGGAGGTCAAATCGAATTGCTTTAAAAATTTTCCTGTTCCAATTCAAAATTCAGGGTGAAATTAAAAAATTCAAACTTTTAAATCTGAAAATGATTTATTTGAGGTGAAAATCTTTTGAATTTTAAACTTTTAAAACTGAATTGTTCTTAACAATAAAAATTGAACGATTAAACCAATTTTTTAAGTAAAAACTTTTTAAAATAAAAGTTAAATTAATTTTATTTTAAGTTGTTCCAGATTAATATTTTTTCATTGTTATTTATAGATAAAAATTTGAGTTTACGAATTGAAAATGTTATACATTAACTTAATATCAAATTAATTGAATTTTCAACTAAAAAAAAAAGATGAAAACAAATTTCCAATCAAATAGTTACATTTTCAACAAGAAAGATGAATTTTTTAACTGAAATTAATTATCTTTAGCCAAAAACTGGAATTTTTTATTGAATTTTAATTTTTTTTTGAACTATTATTTTCAATGCTTTGATAAATCCAAACTCAAAAATTTTATTGACGAATTGACAATCCTGAAAATCGAACTGTCTAACAAAACATTTCAATTTTCAACTGAAAAAAAGAATAGCTTTGGTTTATGTTTTTTAACCAGAATTCTTTGAACTATTCCGTTTAAAAAAAAGTTTTACACTGTTTTGTAAAAGATCCTCTTTTTGGCTTTGAAATTCAACAATTTAAAAAAAAAATCCTCATTGACTGAAAAGTCAAATCACGTGTAAAACTGATATATTTTTGGATGAGTTCAACAGTTTTTTTACTAAAAATTTAAACTTTTTTTGTTGAAGATTCATGATTTTAGTTGAATATGTAACTATTTGTTTGAAAATGATAGTTTTTTGTAAATTAATTTTTTAGGTTTAAAATTCAATTATTTTGTAGCAAATTTTTCTTGCTGCTTAGAAAATTCATCTGCTTTGGGAGAAATTTCATCTTTTATGTATAAAAACTTAACTATCTGTCTGAAAATCTATTTGTTTTGATTGAGAATTTACTACTTTTTCTATGAAATTTGTTTTTCTTTGTTGGATTAATTTTTGTTTTGTTTTAGAATACATAATTTTTTATTTAAAATTTCAACTACTTGTCTAAAATTTAAACATATTTGTAAAAAATCCAGTTTTTGGTTGACGATGATTGATTTCAGTTATTATTATTATTATTGATTCGTACATTTTCAATGAGTAAACTCAAATTTTTATCTATAAATAACAATGCCAAAATATTAATCTGGAACAACTTAAAATAAAAATAATTTTACTTTTATTTTAAAAAGTTTTTAGTTAAAAAATTTGATTAATTGTTCAATTTTTAATGTTACGAAATATATAGTTTGTTATTGCTTAATTCCAAATGATTATCATAAACAAATTTTATAATTTTGAAAGTCCGAAGGCTATTTAAACTTTTGTTTTATTTAAAACTTTAAGAGAGCAAAAGAATATAGTAAACACTTGTAAAAGTATACAATGAAGACAATAAATTCTATTCTATTCTATATATAATTATACTATGACATACTTAATTATAAAATTTATTTTCATCATGTACAATAATATACACAATATAAAGTATACAATATAATGAACACAATATAATATACGACAAAATATTAATTACGGTATTAATATTCTGATATTGCCTATGACAAAGCCACCGAACGCGTCCTCGGGTTGCGGATAGAGGGTCCCTGTACCAAGGGTTTCTGCTGAATATGGTTACAAAAATAAATAGGCAGTCGCGGACAATTGTCCAGGGGTGGTCCCGAAGGAATTAACCTCCAAGCGGAGGTGTGAAAACCGTGCCGAAAACTGAATGACACCTGGGTGAGGTGTCTAGAACGGTGACTCTGGGATACCAGGCGACCTCTCAAAGTAAGCAGCCTTATCCTTGCATGCGGGGCTCTACAAAGATGGACGAACCCCTTTCCCTAGCTTCTCGTGGGAACAACAATGACAACACTAAACATAGTTGTAGTAAGTGCGGTTCAAAACAACAGAAAGCACAGTGCTCCCGACAATGGGTCGGCCAACAATGTCGACCAATCTAGAGCTGGGGGAGCCAATGAAAATGGATTCAATGCGATGGATCGGTGGGATCTCGTGACCTTTGGGTGGACGGAGCGACTGAATCACGACTTGCTAGACTGCTACGATGCGAGTGTGGCCCGTGAACGGGGTTACATGGCACAGCTGCATGCTCTGTGGTGCGAGAAACACCCGGAGCTATCGCACTTTTCGCAGCAACGTCTGCGAAACCATGCTGAACTACTCCGTAAAAGGGGCTGTGTAAGCGGAACGCCTACTCTACCACAGCTACAACAAGCCGGCAACAAAGAAAGAGAGGCGACACTAAGACCAACCGCGGGCAGGCATCCAATAGATGAAGACCGATGCTTTACAACCCGGAGAAACATCAACACCAAGGTTTCTCTCAAGCCTAAAGATCTGGCTGAAATGGATGACGAGCTTCATGGACATTTTTCCGGTGAATCCGACCTCTGGGCTATCAATTATTGTGTCTATAATGCAGCGAGAGCTTCGGCCGATGCGAACCGTAAAACAAAACCAACGGCTGACCATAAGACCAAAAGACGAATGCATCAACTTGCCGTAAAGATAGGCTGGGCAAGACAGTACGCGTCCCGCATTCAGTGTGTGATTGACTACATTACATCTGGCAGGAATTTTACCGCCAAGGTTCGAAAGTTCGCGCGCGAACTCCGTACCCATTATCACACACTTAACAAGTCAAAGCTGTTAACCATCAGGCAGCATATTGTTGAGAGAATACGTATACTATCTGACGCTAAGAGATGTCTAAAGCGGAGGGAGAGGTGGGTCAGAGAAAATCAACAGTTTCTCTCTGACCCATCTCGACTCTAACAAGACCCTCCAGTTACTGTCGAACACCCACCGAAACCAGAGGAGGTCGAAGTATTTTGGAGAGAAGTCTACGAAGTTCAGCATTGACTGGACGAAGACTCAGAAAATATAAATAGCTTCAAGGAGTTATGTGTT
>NC_046657.1:53119114-53121410 GCF_010883055.1 Belonocnema kinseyi
CTATCTAGTTGTCCAACACACGCGGGAACGACCTACATTCAAAGGCACAATGCGGCACTAAGAGTGCTTTATTACCATCTCTGTCACTCCTGCGGCATTCACATTAATATCGCTCCTCTAAATGCTCCTAGGGAAATTGAGTCAATTATCGTGAATGGGAAGTGCCGCATATACTGGAACTTTATATTCTCGACCGAGTGAATGTCGAAGACGAACCTCGCCCTGGACGTCCCAGCACGTCAACAACAGATGAAAACGTTCAAGCAGTGTAAGAAATGGTGTTGAAAAATCGCCGAATTACCATCAGCGAAGTTGCTGAAGATGTTGGAATATCGGTTAGCTCATGTCGTGCTATCTTTTACGGACGTTTTGGGCATGAGACGTGTGTCAGCGAAATTTGTTCCAAAACTACGTAACTTTCATCAAAAGATCCATCGCATGACCATCGCTCAGAAGATGTTGAATGAAGTCAATAATGTCATGATTTTCTCAAAAGGGTTATAACTGGGGATGAATCGCGGGTATATGGTTATGACGTCGAAACTAAAGCCCAATCGTCTCAGTGGAAGCATCCTGAGTCTCCAAGACCGAAGAAAGTACGTCAAGTTTCTTGCCACACAGGTTCAATTGCCCGAACAATCCTATTATTTAGGATAGTTGTGAATATCTTATAAAGCGTGTTCAGACAAGTTATCGGCCTGTAATTCTTCGGGTGAGCTAAGTTGCCTATTTTCTGCAGGAGTATTATGCGCCCTTCCACCAACCACTCTGGAATCGGCTCTTCCGACTTCAAATATGAGGTGAAAATACGGGCCAAATGCTGATGGGTTGAAGAAAACTTCTTCCACCAGAAGGTTTTGATACAATCTGTTCCCGGTGCGAAATAGTTCTTCATCCCTCTTAATACTTTTTTCACCTCCTCGGTAGTGATGGGTGGGCATTCTTTATCAGGTGTTATGAGGGCAATACATAACTCCTTGGAGCTATTTATATTTTCTGAGTCTTCGTCCAGTCTATGCTGAACTTCGTAAACTTCTCTCCAGAATACTTCGACCTCCTCTGGTTTGGGTGGGCGTTCGACAGTAACCGGAGGGTCTTGAAAGAGTCGAGATGAGTCAGAGAGAAGCTGTTGATTTTCTTTGACCCACCTCTACCTCCGCTCTAGACTTCTCTTAGCGTCAGATAGTATCCGTATTCTCTGAACAATATGCTGCTTGATGGTCAGCAGCTTTGACTTGTTAAGTGTGTGATAACGAGTCAGGAGTTCGCGCCCGAACTTTTGAACCTTGACGGTAAAATGCCTGCCAGATGTAATGTAGTCAATCACACACTGAATGCGGGACGCGTACTATCTTGCCCAGTCTATCTTTATGGCAAGTTGATGCGTTCGTCTTTTGGTCTCATGATCAGCCTTTGGTTTTTGTTTTACGGTTCGCATCGGCGAAAGCTCTCGCTGCATTATACACACAGTAATTGATAGCCCAGAGATCGCATTCTCCGGAAAAATATCTACGAAGCTAGTGATCCATTTCAGCCAGAGCTTTAGGCTTGAGAGAAACCTCGGTGTTGATGTTTCTCCAGGTCGTAAAGCATCGCTCTTTATCTATTGGATGCCTACCCGCGGTTGGTCTTAGTGTTGTCTCTCTTTTTCTGTTTCCGGCTTGTTCTTGCTGTGGTAGAGTAGGCGTTCCGCTTACATAGCCCCTTTTACGCAGTAGTTCAGCCATGTAACCCGTTCAGGGGCCACACACGCATCGTAGCACTCTAGCAAGTCGCCATTTAGTTGCTCTGTCCACCTAAAGGTCCCGAGATTCCGCCGATCTATTGCATTGAGTCCATCTTCATTGGCTGCCCCAGCTCTAGAGTGATCGACATTGTTGGCCGACCCATTGTCGGGAGCCCTGCGCGTTCTGTTGTTTTGAACCGCACTTACTGCAACTATGTTTGGTGTTGTCATTGTTGTTCCCACGAGAAGCTAGGGAAGGGGGTTCGTCCATCCTTGTAGAGCCCCGAATGCAAGGATAAGGCTGCGTACTCTGAGATGTCGCCCGGTATCCCAGAGTCACCGTTCGAGACACCTCACCCAGGTGCCATTCAGCTTTCGGCACGGTTTTTATACCTCCGCTTGGGGGTTAATTTCGTCAGGACCACCCCTGGACAATTGTCCGCGACTTCCTATTTACTTTTGTAACCATATTCAGCAGAAACTCTTGGTACAGGGACCCTCTATCCGCAACCCGAGGACGCGTTTGGTGGCATTGTCACAGGCCCTTCGATTTGATTCTAGAGGAATCAA
>NC_046657.1:53121510-53122535 GCF_010883055.1 Belonocnema kinseyi
CTTAGCTGACCCAAAGAACTACAGGCCAATAACTTGTCTGAACACGCTTTATAAGATATTCACAGCTATCCTAAATAATAGGATTGTTCGGGCAATTGAACCCTTGTGGCAAGAAATGTATGAACAACGAGGCTCAAAGAAAGGCGTAGCCGGATGACGGGAGAACCTGCTCATCGATAGATTTGTCTGCAAAGATGCAGCATTCTACCAGCGTGACCTATCGATGGCCTGGATTTATTATCGGAAAGCTTTCGATTCTAGATCCCATAGACTTATCATCTGTCTTTTGGAAATCTTAAAGGTTCATCCTCAAATAGTTGGGTGCATAGAAAGATTGATGCCGCTTTGGAAAACCAGATTTACTATCTCATCTGGCAAAAATCGTGTGACAACTAACAACGTTACGTTTCAGAGAGGTGTCTTGCAGGGCGACACCATGAGCCCACTCCTCTTTTGCCTTACATTATTGCCACTATCTCTAGCACTGCGCCATTCCGACGGGCTCTTGTGCGGCAAACCTGCAGATCGAAAGTACAAGGTCACTCATGCATTTTACATGGACGATCTTAAGATCTATGCTAAAAACAGAGAGCAACTGCATCTAGCTCTGGGGATTGTCGAACGATATACTAAGGAAATTGGAATGGAATTTGGGTTAGACAGATGCTCCAAGGTTTATTTGCAGCGAGGAAAACTTAATGAACAAAAGCATGCATCTTAAGTCTTCCGTTCCGCGACTGTACATCTCACGCCGTCAAGGGGGTCGCGGAATATTGAGTCTTGAATGTCTTTACAACAGTATTATTCTGGGTACAGCGCATAGAGTTGCAAATGGAAGAGACCCTCTTCTTAAAATGGTCAGGAATCACGAAGAAGTCGGCAAAGGAGCATTTCTATACAGAACAGCGGAGGAGGCTGCTGACACAGTCGGACTTGACTTCAGTATTAGGGGTGAGAAAAATGCATCAAATCTAATCTATCTCGAGTACTCACTCCTGAAAGCCCGGATT
The DNA here is from genome assembly GCF_010883055.1 of Belonocnema kinseyi. Taxonomy (NCBI): domain Eukaryota; kingdom Metazoa; phylum Arthropoda; class Insecta; order Hymenoptera; family Cynipidae; genus Belonocnema; species Belonocnema kinseyi. Next base: position 53,122,521 of record NC_046657.1, read on the forward strand.
AAGAAAGCACAAGAG
>NC_046657.1:53122635-53156498 GCF_010883055.1 Belonocnema kinseyi
AATTTGTCATAAGGACAACCGCAGGATTTCGCCGGGAGCGGGTGCTAATCTGAAATATTTCACCCGCTTCCAGCGAAATCGCGGTAAAATTTCAGCCACAACCACGTCTCACAACCGAGAGATAATAATCCTTTCCCTTTATTTTAGTTCTAATGAGCAGGAAAGCTGTCTTCAAGCCTACCCAGTGGAGACACTTGGCTTAAAGTCATCCTAAAGACGTCACGAGGTCGTATAATATAATCATTATTCGAAATAAAGCCATACTCAAAGTATTTCTATATTTTTCTCTCACAAGACTTGAATGTTTAAATGCTCTGAAATATTACAAAAGCTGATAGAGACTTCATTTTTAAGATTTTGTTTTTAAAGTTCAACTTAGAAACATTTCGGCTATGATATTTCTATAAGTTTTATTGTGAAAATGTAAACGAAACCAAATAAATCCTCTAAAGTTAGCCCGAAGCTGTTCTTCAAGTGGAAAAACTGATTTATTATAAATTTGTAAATTACACGGAGATATCATAAAGGCATCATAAAAACACCATTAAGATACCCTTTGAATGCGGAAATTCTGCTAAATGAAAAGAATCAAATTTCTTTAACGAAGTACTTTTGAGGACTGTCTTACCGATAGAAATCTCGGAGTACATGTTAAAGATTCTCAAGGATTTGAGAAGCTCTAAGAAATTCTCTGCAGGCACTCAGATATTTTTAAAGGTCCAGGTAGCTCATTTAAATGTTTTAAAGGCTTTAAAATGTCCTTTTCGAAACCGAAATAAAAATACGATCATAAATAAAAAGTAGAGAGGCTGAAATTGAAATAAGAATTCGATCATAAATAACATGCAAAGAGACTGATTGGATTTCCGTTGGGGAATTCGTTTACTATCTCAAAATGAAGGTCAAGTTTGTTAGACAACTATTTTGGATACAACTTCAAAAAGTGAGAGTATTTAAAAAAATTTTGAGACGACTTTTTTCAAAATTCAATAATTTTTTCTACGGATATTCATATATCCTTATATCTGATATATTCATATATTCTGTACAGACATCTTTATAAAAATAGTATTTTCTGACTCAGGGAGTCTCAAAATATGGATATTTGATGAAAACGGACCATGTTCGATTATACACAAAACCAATACAATAATATAACAATTGATTACTAATCACATTTTCGAAACTTTCGAAACCATGAATGATTCTCTCGGGGAGCCTTACAATGTTATCATAAGAACTTTTTTAGTATAACAACTTTCAAAAATGCTATGCTTGGTTTTCCGTTGTACTCCGAAACACGAACAATTTATCTCAAAGAGTTTTTTCGATAAAAGCAAAATTATTAAAGTTATAGCATTTTGGAACACCGTAAAAAACAAACGATAATTAACATTTGAAGCCAAGTAAGTCACGATATGAAAATAGTACGTGGAAAAAATATTGCTTTTTTAAGGCCCTACAATATTATCCTGTTTTGACATTGAATTTCATACTCTTAATGGCACATAGGCCTTTTTGGGGCGTCTTTTGGACCAGCCCTGCGGAAATCTTTGGGATAACTTTAGGACAGACATAGAACGTCCTTAGGACGTCCTAAAGTTGTCTTTATAACGACCCTGGGACTTATACGCCAATCTCAGAAATTTCCTCTTAACGATAAAGAAATACTTTTATGGTTAAAAGTGCCATCGTTTGAGAATTAAGTTTAAAAATAGATGGTTTAACGGTTAAAGTGTGAGTCGTTTAAGCAAGAATCGTTTCAACGATAAGCGATTCTACTTTAACGCGTAGAAGGTGCAGTTTAATGGTTAAAATGGGACGTACTCTTACGAAGAATTTTTATATTCAAAATTTATTGCACTCAAACCCTTAAGAATTTTTGTTAGTTGAGGTAAATTTAATCGTTTGGAAATTAGCAATTTTCAAATTGTCAATGATATTTTTTGGAATGCAGTCAATTAAATTGAAACAACAATGAAAAATTCTGTTAATAGTTTCTAAAAATCATGCCTTCTTTAGAACCAGGAATTGAATATTGAAGTTTCTTTTCGTTGAAAAGTGTTCGAAAAAGTTCGACATTTGAAATTTATTTTAAAAAACCAACATATTTTTTCTATTAAACAATTTAATGATGCCTTAAATTTTTAATGGTTTTAATTTTTGAATTCTGAATTTTCATCATAAACGCTAAATTTTCTATCTTTCCCTGTCATTTACATTTTGCGATTAAACCTGAAATGGTTGAATTTCGAAGCATTTGACAATTCGAAAACGGTTTATTTCCAAGTTGTAAGACCGTATAATTGGAGGGGAGGTTCAAGCGTGTGGGAAAAAAGGGTGAAACGGACGTCGGCCTGCAAACGTATGGTCATGGATGAAAGGACCCCTATAAACGGGCTCTCCTGGGTAATTAGTCTTATCCTTGCATGCGGAGCTCTACAGGGGCGGACCCTAATAAGAAGAAAAGCATCAGCGGTGTCCTGAAAAGAGGACTGAGGCAAGCGCAGCGGGCAAGTGAAACGGATGTGATACCTGGAACATCGGCGAACATAACGCTGATAACCGGCACTAAGGCTCAGAAGCGATAAAGAGGCTCAAGGAGCACCCTCCCGGGGGGTTAAGCCTTTGAAAAGGCATAAGGCGGTCCAATAGCCGCTGAACAAGGAGTCCTCAGAAGCTGGGCCTTGTACTTGTGGTAACTAACTCAGCAGCTAAAACTAGGATGCACAAGGCTGTGGTCGATACAAGGCCTTGGAAAGGCGCATCTCTTAAGGTTGGTGGAGTTGAGTCGCTCCAGAAGTTGGCAGAGACTACGGCGTGGTTTTCAGGTAAACTGGAAGACCCTCTGTGGTTCTCCGGCGGTTGAAGGGATTCAACCGCTTATTTGAGGCAGCGTCCTGGCGGATTTTTAAGCACGATATGCCTCAGAAAGAGGACAAGGCTTAAGGAATCAAACATCACCTAGTTGTCCAAATTCTTGAGTCGCATATGAGGGTTTTTGCAGTCCTCCACAACAGACCCTTATACCACTTTGGACAGATCAACTTTAAGGTTTTCAGCCAGGAGCACGAGGAGCCTGTCAGTGGACAAGAAGATCGATACCAGACCTAAATGACTGCTCCCAGTCCACCCATTGCCCAAATGAACTTGCACCGCAACAAAGGCGCCTCTGTAGTTTTACAGAGGGGCATGACTGCGAGGCACACACGTATCTCACTAATCCAGGAACCTTGGAAATGTTCTAGAGACTTGATGGTGATAGTCACGGATCTTAAAGGAATAGGAAGGCAAGTAATGGGATCGGCTTACTTTCCATATGACAGCGATATACTATGACATACTTTGTGGGGCAACACGGACATCAAGCCAAGAGGTAATGGCCTACTGCAATACCGACGTTTGGTAAAGCGGTCAGGGAGAAAGTCATTGACACAACTCTCTGTATCGGTAGGTTTTAGAGATAACATCAAGAAGTAGAGACTCAGATAAACCAGATTTCTCAGATCACTCACCGATAGAATTCGAGTTGTAATTTACTGTACTTGCCTGCTCTAAATGGGCCAGATATCCAAGAAGAGCGGACTGGGGCCACTTTTCCGCGGAACTAAGAAGTGTACTGAAGTACACTGAAGTCCTTTAGTCCTTACAAGTCTCCTGGTCCAGATGGAAAATATCCAATGTTCTTATAGAGGACTGGTGAAACCATCATAGAGCTGATTGTAAAACTTGTTAGGGCTAGTCTAAAGTTGGGTTGTGTTCCGACGGCATGGAAAGGGGCGAGAGTAGTCTCCATCATTCCTACTAAAATCAGAGAAAGGCTCGTCCACAGTTATAGCTGCGATAAGGTTTTGTCAAGTAGACCTCTTCACAATCTTTATCACGCCTTTAGAGCTGATCAATTGACTGAGACGGTCCTAAGCGCAGCAGTTAACATAATTGAAGGACAATTAATGCAGAAAGGCCTCGCGATTTGAACCTTAATGGACATAGAAGGAGCCTTGAACTACATCTCTGAAGAGGTGATCAGGGCGGCTATGATCACACGCGGTCTGTCCGTTGCAATTGTGGAATGGACCTGCCACATGTTGGCCAATACGCACCTTACCACGACTAAGGGTGATACCACTTTATGTGGAACCGTTCCTGGTTCCTGGTAGTGGAAGAACTTCTTAATCTGCTCACAAGTCAGACCCACCACGTTATAGGCTATGCGGACGATATACTGGTTATCGTGCGCTGCCAGCATTTGAATGTGTTTTACGGAGTAATGCAGAAAGCACTAAGAATAGTCAATTCATGGTGTAAGAAGACTGGACTATCAGTTAATCCGAGTAAGACGGATTTCGTTGAATTAGCCAGAAGGTACAAGTGGGGAACCGCGAGTATATTCAAACTGACTAGACAAAAAGTGGAAATCAAAGGTCAGGCCAAATATCTAAGAGTCATTCTAGATAAGAGGCATCAATACAACGAGCACTTGGAAAACAAGTGCAAGAAGCTGGTAGTAACTCTTTCGCTCTCTAGGAGAGCCATAGGAGATCACTGCTTTACGCATGACTCCAGGAACAAGGAGAACGCTGGAGCCGGTATATATCGTAGAAGGAATAGAATGAGCTTCACAACTGTGATGAGGTCCTACGCTACAGTTAAACAATCTGAGATTGTGGCCATGCTACAGTGCGCCTATAAGGCAAAGGAGTGTGGCAATGAAAGATACATTCGTATGTGCTAAGACAGCAGGGTTACTATAATAACCCTGAATGGAACAACAAGCACGCCGCTACTACTATGGGAGTGCCTTGAGGCGCTGAATAAGCTATGGACAGAAAACCGAGTCACTCTGCTCTGGATCCCTGAACACAGCGGCAGGCTAAAATACTCTTGGACTCAAAGCTAAACTCTCACCGAGCGAAGAAATTTCTCAAACTCAGGAGGAATGAAGGCAAGCTCCTAACAGAAATGTTTATAGGAGACGGAAACCCGCACAGATATAAGATAGGGCTTGAAGAAAGTCCCCTATTTCGTCTGCGCGGAAAGGATAATGAGACTTCTACTCATATCTTTTGCCACTGCCCGGCGATTGCGGGGAAGCATGTAACACTCACAGGCACTCACTGCCTCAATGAGTGTGACACATCAACCAACAGCGTGGCTGTGGTCCTCTCCCTATAGAGAGGGTATGAGGTCACGCTTCAGGCTTATAAGGGGACGCAACGGGATCACCCAAGCATCAGGTGCTGCCACGGTCTCAAACCAGATAAATAATAATAATAAGACCGAAGGTGTTCTCCCTACCGAAAGTGTTCCCCCTACCGAAGGTGTTCCGCGTTGATGTCGCGGTAGGGCTTGAGCTCTCCTCTCATTACTTTGCCGGCAATGTTGGTGGTAGCATTGCTACTGACAGGGTTTCCCATGTAAAATAGCCTGATAGCGAAGAGAAGAGGGACTAAGTTGAACACCAAAACCCATCAATAAAAAATAGAGAATATATTAAAGGTTTTGAAACGCTTGTTGCTTCCCGAGGATCATCAGGGCGTCCCTGGAGCCACAGCTGGGGGCCACAGCATGCGGGACGGTGGCGATGGTGAGCTGCGAGATGGTCACGCAGATCTCACTAATCAAACAGCTGGCCAGGAGAAAAATCTTCGTCAAACGGTAAGCAGTAGAACATCAACTGTGCCTGCTGTGGATACTTTGGCTAGCGCTAGCTATTTGCAGCCAACCACCACGACAGAAATACCGTGGCAGAAGCAGAGGTTCAGCAACCAAAAAAGCGAAGAAAATGGACATACCATATGAACAGAGATGTTATGCGCCTTTGTTTTTTGGCAGAGAAATGTTAGCAAAGTGTGAGGAGAGAACACCATAGACTCTTCCTACTTAAATACCCGGAGCTAGCCACAAAAATAAAGAAGCAGAATCTGGCAGATCAAAAACGCTTAATATTTGTAAACCGACTGCTTTCGACTGTTGAAATAGCTGCTATAAAAATGAAAGTGAAACGGCAGCTTCCTATTGATAAGCTCGCCTTGGAAGATGTGGATAACGAAGACTTGATTGATTCTGAAGGCATAGGTGCTAGGAATAATGAACATTATGCACCGGATCGATTAGAACCACATCCGGATATTACTAACGATGATGTGGATAGGGAAATCTCAAAAACTACAGCAGCTGGAAAGTAATTTTGGTCATGCTTTACTAGAGTTCAGATATTTAGAACCAACACTAAGGCATTCTCTGTCCAAAATTAACATCAGAAATGATCTGCGTGCACTAATAGCATATCTCGACACCAAGGTTTTACCTACGTATTTGAACGTAGCACAAACTGCGTAAGAGGTGCATACTCTTGTATACTGTGCAGCTGTGGGAGCTGTTAGATATGGATGTCAGCAAAGTAAGGTGCAAATTGGGTCGATTAACTCAATATAAAAAAGGAAATAGAACCAGAAAGCTGATGAACCATGTTACTAAAATTATCCACCCTCAGCACATTGAGACATTAACACCAGCAATATTGGATGAAATTTTAGACTCTCAACGACAGAGAATTGATGTTCTTACTGCCATACTGCGTCGATACAAGAAAAGTAATGCACGAAGGCAAGAAAATCAAAACTTTCAGACAGATGAAAGAAAGTACTATCGTGAACTGGAAGTAATGCCAATTAACCACCAAGGCAATGAAGTCTCTCAATCGGACTCTTTCAGCGCACTATTGTTCTGTTTAGCGTTGAATGCATTGAGAAAAACACTAAACAGCATGTCTCATGGGTTCAGAATTCATGATAATGAGGATGGTCATCAAGTGACCCATCTTCTTTACAAGGATGACCTGAAGCCTGCAACTGCAGTGGAGTTGGGGCGCGATTCAAATCGGGTATAATTGACAATTATTGAAATTAAGCAAATTACGTTTTTCTGATATTTATTTGCACTTTATAAAAATAATCTATTTTAAATTCTGTAATTGTTAATTATCCTCTATTTGAATCGCGCGCCAACAGCGATAAATGAGAGCCGCTGCACCAGACAAGCGCATTAGCTCAACATGCCAAAGTTAGGATCACTGCTAGTCTACCCGCGATTCTCCTCGTGTGAGACCTGAGTTGCGCTCGACATCTAACTTCATACACGGAGAGAGGTTTGGTTAGTAGTTCGGTCAGTGAGTGAAATAGTGCTCTCATAGCTATACTAATATTTACACAGTTATTCCCAGCGTAAAAATAAACATTTCCGAAGAATTCTGATACGCTGAATACGAATCAGAAATCAAAATTGCTCCTGTACGTCAGGTTTTCAAGTTATTCTAAGTTAAATGTTCAAAAAACCCGTTTTTAGCTGTTTTTGAGGTTATGTAACTGTACAAGAAAAACGTCTACCACAAAGTTAATATGAAATTTGAAAGTACTAATCTTCCCCTTTCAAACCTACTTAGATTTATTAGGATATCTACATTTTTCACCAAAATATTGTAATTTGAAATTTTTTATTTTAGCGTTTTAACCCATTAACGCTGAGGTGTTTAGATTTATACAACGCATTCTCTATTGCTGACGGTACGATATTTTTTCTTCAAAATATTATCTCAGGGGGTTTCGAGGGTGCCCTTTCTATTGCCGGTGTCAGTTTTTTGTTATAACCCTTAGAAGATCCAATATGGCGGCCACAATTTAGGGCTTTAAAAAAGAACAAAGGATCCCGCACAGAATACCAACAAAAAAGCGTACAGTCTATTGGAACCAAACTTTGCACATTGATTAAACAATAAAAAATATGGAACCCGTCTCTTTTCACTTCTACGGAAGCCGTTTCCTAGGGGTAGAAACCACCCCTAACAAGCCACAAGCATGCTAACCCACCTGACTTTGGGAACAATAAGTTTATTCGCATATTTTTCTTGGAATAATGAAGTTCCATGCCACACGTGGGTTAACCCACCTATCTGCTAATCCACCTATGCCCAGAAATCACCCCCACCAAATCATAAGCAGACTAACGCACCTAACGCTGGGAGCAGCGAATTTAGTCGTTTACATTTCGTGAAATAATTTAATTCCACACTACAAGTGGGCTAACCTTGAAATGAAAATTTTCAATTTAGCGTATTAACACATTAACGACCAGATGGTATGCCATTCTCCCTTGAAAATATTATCTTAGTGGTTTTTGGGGGTCCTTTTCGATTGGCTCAGGTTTTTTTTATAACTCCTAGAAGAGCAAATATGGAAAACAGTTAGGGCAAAAAAACAAACTTTACTATTATGATTCATTTAATTTTGTAAATTTACTTACGATTTTGTCGCTTACTAAGGCAAGACTCAATATTTATCAGCCACTTAAGGCTGAACTTGGGATTGTTCAGCGAAGCAAGAAAGTACTTAATATTTTCCAGCTAATTAAGGCAAGACTTTAGATTGCCCAGCTAATTATGGCAAGCCTTTGGATTTCCCAGCCAATAAAGGCAAGATTTTTGATCGTGCAGCCAATCAAGACAAGACTTTGAATCGTCCAGCCAGGGAATGCAAGACTTACGATTACCCAGCCAGTTAAGGCAAAACTTGGGATTGTCCAGATAAGCAACGAAGTACTTTATATTTTCCAATCAGTTGAGGCAAGAATTTAGATTGCCCAGCCAATCAAGGAAATACTTACGATTGCCAATTCAGTTAGGGCAAGACTTGGGATTGTCCAGCTACGCACGGAAGTACTGAAGACTTTGAATCGTCCAATCAGTCAAGGCAAGACTTTGAATCGTCCAGCCAGTCAAGGCAAGACTTACGATTGCCCAGCCAGTTAAGGAAAGCCTTACGATTGTATGTCCAATGAAGGTGAAACTAATTGGTTGTTTTCTTGTCGAAACGTTCGCGCTTGATGTCAAACGATCGTTGAAGAGACTTTCGTTTACGACTAGTAGGGTCATTATCATTTCTTTGTAAAGATCAGCAATAGTCAGCCATCATTCTTACATTGCATCGACCCTGATAATGTTACTCTTTTTGGTGAAAGTCTTGATGAAAGCGTTCGCATATTTCTTCATTGAATGCTCCAACATTTTGAGGGAAATAATCCAAATGAGATTTAAGAAAATGTAATTTCATACTCATCAAAAAACCTAAACTTTTAAAATTCTTAAATATACTAGATACAATAGTTCTAAACTTTTGATCTCGATTGTTCCCTAAAAATTTCTGTACAACATCTTTGAAACTCAACCATGCATTCTTTTCAATAGATGTCATGGTTTTGATAAAGTGATTATCTTTGATAAGTTTTCTTTTATCAGGCCCAACAAAAATACCTTCCTTAACTTTGGCTTCACTTAAATGCGAAAATGTAGATATGATATAATTGAAACATTCTCCTTCGGTGTTTAGGGCTTTCACAAATTGCTTCATTAACTCTAGTCTTATATGGACTGGTGGCAATAATACTTTCTTTCTGCCAATAAGACTTTCATAAACAACATTATACTGAACAACTGTCCACTCTAATCTGTCTGGCCATTTCTCCGTTATCCAATGTTCATCCCTGCACGACTATCCAAAAGGCAAAGAAAACAAGGGGATTTAATGTTCCCTGATTGTAAACCTATTACAAGATTTATCAGTTTGAAGTCACCACAAATAAGCCAATCATGGACATTGTCGTTTATTTTTATCAGGAGTAATTGGAAAGTATCATAAGATTCTTTCAGTGCAGTTGAGTGACCCACTAGGATTGCAGCGTAATTATTTCCATTATGTAATAGTACTGCTTTCAGACTTTTTGCAGACGAATCTATGAGAAGACGCCAATCCTCTGGCGTATATAAATTTATTTTATATGAATTAATAATTCATTCGCTATCATTACAATATACAATCCCACTAATCATTGAAAAGTACTTGATAAACTTTTCTTCTATATTTCTGTAAACAGTTACTTTAGTGCCTGGTAACAATAGTTTCCTCTCTTCGAGTCTTGAAGCGCAAAGCTCAGCTTTATCTTTTGGAAGATCAAAGTCACGTATAAAATCATCTAATCCGTCTTGGTCGAAAAATTTAGGACATTCATCATCTGAAGCTTCCCAAGAAGAATCTTCATTTGTATTAGGATTGTCAGTATCCATTGATTCGTGAGTTGATCGGTCATTCTTGTTTTCAGTAACAATCAGTACCAAGATCGCTTGGGCTCACGCCAAACAGGTGGTTGAATAACATTCTGCATCTTGGTACTTCCAATCTTCCCAATGTGACAAATTTAATCTACAAGCATGACAAATTTAGATTGATACCCACGGTTTATCCAAATTTTTCATTGAAGTCCCATAACAGTTGAAGTATGTCGTTTTTATCGAATCATTAATTGATCGACGGTATTTCTCAGTTTCATACTTCCCACAAACGTGACAAAACTTATTAACTTTCTTAGCGCAAGGAGTTCTGGAAGTCATTTTTTTTGTTATAATGAACAGTAACGTGGAAATTCTAAAACTCACTATATACAAAAATTACGATCGACACTCAAACGTGATCTCTAACACGGAAAGATTTGTAGCAAAAAACGAATTTCATCACCTATGCATAACACGTCATAAAATCGTTGCCAGCTCAGTGAGCCATCTTGGGGTCGAAGACTTTCTGCGCAGTGGAACGGCGCGCACATACAGCGAATGTGAGCATTAGAATGCACACAGAATGCGCAGTAGCATTCCGCGCAGTCCGTCTTCTTTTGTTTTATCAATGTGCGAAGTTTGATTACAAACGACTGCACGCTTTTTAGTTTGTATTTTGTGCGGGATCCTTCGTACTTTTTTAAATTGTGGCCACTATATTGGATCTTCTAGGGGTTACAACAAAAAACTGACGCCGGAAATAGAAAGGGCACCCTCGAAAACCCCTGAGATAATATTTTAAAGAAAAAATATCGTACCGTCAGCAATAGAGAATGCGTTGTATAAATCGGAACACCTCAGCTTTAATGAGTTAAAACGCTAAAATAAAAAATTTCAAATTACAATATTTTGGTGAAAAATAAAGATATTCTAATAAATCCAAGTAGGTTTGAAAGAGGACGACTAGTACTTTCAAATTACATATTAGCTTCTGTGGTAGACGTTTCACTTGTTCAGTTACATAACCTCAAAAACAGCTAAAAAACGCGTTTTTTTGCACTTTTAGGTTAGGATATCTTGAAAAATTGATGTACAGAAGCAATTTTGAGCTCGGATTCGGATTCAACGCATCAAAATCCTTCGAAAACGTTAGGTCTGGTCTCTGGCTTAAAAATTTGTCGGCCTGTGTAATAAAAAAGAACTTAGGTTAAAAGTTTAAAAAATACATAGCGTTGTTTTTATTTTATATCGAATTAATTCCCAGTCTAAGGATTCTGTTATGGAAGCAACTGCATATTTTTCTGCGTTATATGCGTTGTAGATTATTCCTGGAATGCTAATCAGCTTGATCCCTACAACGCTGAAGAAGATTTGAAATTAATGTTTTAATTATATTCTTTACTTAAACTAAACAATGATTTTCTGAATTTTCATAAACTTTCACTCAGAATTTTTCAATTTGAAGGAGACAATTAGTCTTACACAAAATAAAGATGACAAATGACTATTTTTAAAACTACATTGAAATGAATGAAAATATTTAATAAATGTAAATCTAACTTTTTCTTGAAGAAAACTTTTTCTTTTGAAGAAAATTTTGTATGTGGAGTTGGTTGAAAGGGAAAGGTGGTAAAACTGTTTTACCGAAAAATAGTGTTTTGTTTGACTGAAAATTTTTTATTTGTTAAAAGTTCATCTTTCTAGTGGAAAAATGAATAAATTTTGTTAAAAATTCATCCTTTTGGTTGAAAATTTTACTCTTTTATTTAAAATTCTTTGATGAAGTTTGAACCCAAAAAGGTGAATTTTCAACAAAAACAAAATAGTTGAGTTTTCAATCAAAAGGGATGAATTTTTATATTGTCTAAAAAACTGTTCCCTTTTAGTTTAAAACTCAAGCAGTTGGCTGAAAATTCGTCTTTTTGGTAGAACATTGATCTTATTGGTAACAAATTAATCTCTTAAACATAGATGTCAAAAACCAAGTAATATTTTGTGCTTTTATAACTCAAAAATACTTTTCGACAAATCTAATCTAAAAACAGCATAATTCCGTTCCTAATAGATTCTGCAAATTGAAGTGCAAAACCTGCCTGATTTGAAATGGATTCAATTTCCCTCTAAATAATGTTAATAACACTGTTTTCTGGTTAAAATTTTTTTTTAACTAGAAATTTAACTACGCCATTTTTAGTATAAAATTAATATTTTTAATTTAAGTTTGATCTTTTTTAGTTTAGTACCGATTGAGGATTCATGTATATAGGGCATTCAAAAAGCAACATTTTTCTTTTCTTGACTTTTTTCGTATTGTGCGTTATTTGGCTCAAAATGTTCATTTGCGTGTATTTTGTGTGATTTTTTAAATGCTATAACTCTGATAATTTTTGGTTTTATGAAAAAACGTCATTAGGATAAAATAGTTGTTCGTATTCTAGAATACTATGAATATACGTAAAGAAAATTTTTATTTCTTAAGAAAAGTGGTCTTACAAAATTTTTAAATGCGCTCACTTTTTAACAGTTTAATCAAAAATGCCTGAACTTTCCATTAAGAAAAAATTTTCGATCAATAAAAAACATGGATACATATTGTTAAATTTCCAACTAAGAAATATCATTTTTCAGCCAAACAATGAATAATAACATTCGGATCTTAACAAAGTACCTGCCATTCCAACAAATTAAGATTATCTCTAAAAAAATGTAATAGTTGTTATGTCAATCCAAAAAGACTTTTATTTGGATTAAACAAATGTTGAATTCATTCAAATACTGATTTGAACTAATTTAAAAATTTTTTTAAATATTAAAAATTACAAAAATTGAACTGAAATCTTCCGAAATTTTTTCAGCAATTTTATAAATATTAAAACAATTCTGGAAAATTCTATTGCGAAATCTTCAAAAATATATATTTTGTTTTATATTTTTGTACATATTATAAAGCTTGTATTACTTATGAATTTTTTGAAAATTTATTTCATAATTACTTGCAGTTTCCCTGCAATTTTGAATTATTCAGAAGTCTTTGTAAATTTTCTTTAAAAATTAATTCTCAAAAATTAAAAATATTTTTAAATTTCCTAAGCAATCCTATGACTTTTCTATTACCTTGAAACCTTTCAAATTCTTAAAAAGCTTCTAATTTTAGTGCTCTTCATCTTTCAAAATCCATATTTCATGTAAAAATGTTTTAAAACTTTTCATATTTAAAACTTCTTTGTAATCTTTTCAAACTTCTAAGTATCTCTTCAAGTTACTTAATTTTTTTTTAAATTTTGTAATCCTGCAAAATTAATAAATTTGAGTTCAGAATCTTTTAAATTCTATTTCGAAACTTCAGGAAACTTGCAAGGCTTTAACGTCTGCGCAGTAATGTTAGGACACTCACATGTACACATTGGATTCACAATGCACTTGTATCTGCGCAGTATAAATATACCAAATACCAATATACCAAATACCAATATACCAAATACCAATATACCAAATACCAATATACCAAATACCAATATACCAAATACCAATATACCAAATACCAATATACCAAATACCAATATACCAAATAAGTGTTCTTCTTTTATCTCTTTTTTCCTATATGTCATTTGACACTAAACAGTTTTCAAATATTATCAGTGTGATCCTAGGAACCCTTTATATTGGAACCAGGATTAAAAGGCTTCTTAGCGGTTCGAGTCACGTCTGAACTCTTTAATTTCTTAAGGGCCCGGGCTCGGACCTTTTAAACTCTTAAGGGTCCAGTTCCAAATACGGATTCTTTAATTTCTTAAGGGCATGGATCTAAACCTGTGGACAATTTAAATTCTTAAGGGTCGGGGCCGTATCAATTCTGACGTGTTCGGGTCCGGACCGGACCCTTTGCTGGACCAATTTGGTCACTAACCAGTTTAAAAATTAAGGGTTTCGGTCCCATTTTGGGTGCTTAATTTCTATTAGTATAATCTTTACCCTGTAGCTTGATTTTTGTCTCATATCAGTGCAGTTTAATATTCCTTGAAAACATAGGAATGAGAAGGATTTCTTTCGAAAATAGGGTATTAATGGATGAACAAATTCATTTAAGAAAATGTAAATACAATATTAAATTCAATATGAAACATTTTCAACAATGCGCATAAAATTTTTCAACTTATAGAAGTTAAATTTCTAACCGAAATTGGAATAGTGAAATTTTTTGATAAAAGAATTAATTTGTATTAAAAAAAGAGGTTTTCAACGCAAAAGTTACATTTTCAAGCAAAGAGGTAAATCTTTAAAAGCAAATATAAATTGTTAACAAACTGGTTTAACTTTCGATCTTTTAGTTGAATGTTCAGCCAAGTAAAATGAATTTTGAACCAAATAGTTAAATTTTATACCCAAAGGATTGCTTTTCCAGAATAGGTTGATTTTCTGCCAAATTGTTAAATCCTCAATCAAAACAAGAATAATCTAGAACCAATTATTAGCATTTTTAACTAAAAAGAATGAATTTTCAAACGAGACGATTAATTTTCAACCGAAACGAACAAACATTTTCAACAAAATAGTTACATTTTCAACCAAAGAGATAATATTTCAACTAAAAAACATAAATCTTAAAAAAAATGAATACTGAATAAAAGAGTTTAATGTAATAGTATCTTTTTTCAGAGCTAGACACAAAATACCTCGACTACATTTCTGAAATACATGTATTTCAGTACCAAGTAGTTGAAATGCATCACTGAAAAAATACTACGCAGCTGATGTATTTTAAAGACAGCTACAAAATACATGTCAATACTTTGAAATATTTTCAAAATACATGTAAGAATTGTATTTTGTAGTTGAGGTATTTTGTGTGTTTTCTTGAAAATAGTTTCTAATAACAACATTCGTGCAATGTTCAGAAATGTGCAGTAGATAGCATGGTGCACAAAACTAGGCAGTAGATACATATGATATGTAGAGATACGCACTAGGTATTTATGGAACATAGAGATGCGCAGTAGGTATTTATGGAAAGTAGAGTTACGCCCATTCGGTTCCTTTTTAAAAAACTCAATAAATCAGTAAAATCAACTTTTAAATTGTTGAAATTCGAAATTCTACGTTAAAATTTGATTTAGAAACTCACGGAGCAATCGCAATACTTTTTCTTGAAGCGTTAAAAACTTAAATAAATAAAATACCTGTCGTTTACATGGGCCGAAGGTGCCTACAAGTGCATCATCTTTGCGCAGTACTCAAGTACTCAGAGAGGTGTAATATAGAATTATTGTGCACAAGCCTGCGCACTAGATGCCAATTATATTTAGGGATCAGCAGTATGTATTTATGGGACATATAACTGCATAGTAGTTATTTAATAAACATGTAGCTGCTCAGTATGCTTTTGTGGTAACTAAGGCTGCGCAGTATATACCTAAGTTTCTCAGGGATGCGTGGTAGGTATTTATGGGACATAGAAATGCACAGTAATTATTTATTGGACATCGAGCTGTGCAATATAACTTTGTAGTAAATTAGGCTGCGCAATGGAGCCATACGGTAAGTAAGGTGCGCAATAGATACATACGATATACAGGGGGAAACAGTTTACAGTATTAAACGAAGAAAAGTCAGGAATATAGAAAAAAATCTGGCAAGTTACGGAATTTCTATAATTTTAAACAACTGCGTCAGTATCAAAAATCACCCATCACGTCATGGTTGAGCCATAACCTCAAAAAATGACGAAAAATCATGCACTGAGGCAAATAAATTTCAAAATAATGCCAGTGATGCAAATTTTCACTTCAAAAACATGTCGACAACTGTGAAGGATCAACCCTTGTCTGATATCAACTTATTTAACATAACTTTACCCAACAGAATCTGACCTCACCTAACCTGAATTAACAGAAATTTATTGAACTACACGTAAAGCATATTTTCCCAGTAGAAAATGTGTGCTACATCGAATGGGTCAACTCTAGCCTAACCTATAAATAAATTTAACCTAGCCTAACCTAACCTAACCTCACGAAACACAATGAAACTGATTGTGTTGCCCGTTGTGTTTGCGGTACAGTTTCATTCAGCTTTGGCTTAACCTATCCTAACCTAAGAAAACCTGACCTAACCTAACCGATTATGCTAGCAAACCTGTTCTTGCGTACTTTCATATTTTGAGATTAATAGCAGTAAATGTCTTTAGTTTCGTAACTGCTTGTTGCTAGCATTAGTCGCCTGTGTCTGTCACCGGCACACCTCTACGTGGTGACGGTGGGCAACGAATCCACATTGGCTGAGTTCCAGGAACACTTAAGTCAAGTTGTGTTGCGTTAAGCAAAATTTCGTTAAGTTCTGTTAAGTTAGATTCATTTGTAGGTTAAGATGGAGTTAACCTATTAAATATAGCACACATTTAAGACTGAAAACCATACGCTTACATAGCTACACGTGTGGTTGAATTTCATTCGGCTAGGTTATGTTAGGTCAGGTTTTGTTAGGTTACGATAGGTTAAACTACTATGTAGGTTAAGCCGAAGCTGAATGAAGCGGTACCGCAAACACAACGGGACAACACAATGAGTTTAACTGTGTTACGTGAAGTTAGGTTAGGTCAGGTTTTTTTAGGTTAGGATAGGTTTGACCTCTTTGCAGGTTAAGCCCAAGCTGATTCAAACGGTACCGCAAACACAACGGGACAACACAATCAGTTTAATTGTGTTTTGTGAGGTTAGGTTAGGTTAGATTTATTTCTAGGTTAAGCACGAGTTGACCCATTCGATGTAGCACACATTTGCTACTGGGAAAATATGCTTCCAGAGCTCTACGTGTAGTTCAATAAATTTCTGTTAATTCCGGATAGGTGAGGTCAGGTTCTGTTCGTGATATCAGGCAAGGGTTGATCTTTCACACTTGTCGACATGTTTTTGAAGTGAAAATTTGCATCACTGTCTTTATTTTGAAATTTATTTGCCTCAGTTAATGATTTTTCGTCATTTTTTGAGGTTATGGCTCAACCATGACGTGATGGGTGATTTTTGATACAGAATTTGAATTGAGCGTCCCAAAATCCATAGGAATAAGTGTGTATTGTTACCAGATCCGCACACTTTTTTTGTGTGGCTGTGTAATGGTCAGTGGAAAAGAAAATTAATCAAGAAAAGAATAGGGAATTTTCAAAATAAAGTTTTATGGTAACTTTGATATAATATAATATTCAAATATTTTCTAGAAAACTCAACTATTTCAAGGAAAATTAACTTGTTTCTTAATATTTATATTTTGTTCAACAGTCAGCTAAAATCAATTTTCTTCTCAATAGTTTGAATTAAAAAAAAGTTGTATTTTTAATAAAAAAAAGTCATCCTTTTTGGTTCAAAATGCAACTGTTTGGTTGTAAAATGAATTATTTCATAAAAAATATAATCGCTTAAATTCATATGTTGATGCTGAAAAGTCAAGCGAAAATGCAACTCCTTAGTAAAAAATTAATCTTCTTTACTTGAAGATTCTATTATTTTGTTTGAACTTTTTATTTGCATCTTTTCGTTAAGAAATCATTTTTGTTTTGAAGATTCAAGTTTTTAGTTAAATCTTCATCACTTTGGTTGAAAGTTTAACTATTTTGTTGAAAATTGATTTTTTTAAATTGAAAATTGAGCTGCTTGGGTAGAAGTGAACTACTTTCTTCTAAATTTTGTTGGAACCAATTTTTATCTCTGCTTAAAAAAATTTAAATATTTATTTAAACATTTTTTTGTAGAACATTCATATTTCCTGGTTTAAAATTGAATTTAAATATTAATTATTACACGTTTTTAAGTGGATATTTATCTTCGTCGGTTGAAAATCCAATTATTTTATTTTTCCACGTAGTATTTCATCTAACTAAAATAAAATTTTTTTGAAATACTGCCCTGCTCTTCTTTTATCGAGCTGAAAGATTGATTTTCTAAAAATGTTCAATTTTCAGACAATGAATATCTTGGTTTAGTTGAATTTTAGAATAAAAAATATTAATTTTAGGCTAAATAGTTAAATATTCAAGCAAAAAAATGAATTTTTCCACAAGAAGATTAATGTTCTACCAAAAACCACAAATTTTCAATAACAACAAAAATTGCTTTTCCAGACAATTTTTGAATTTTGAAGCGAAAAGAACAAATTATTTACAAAACAGTTGAATTTTAAACGCTATAATATGGTTTTTGACAAAAAAATGAAGTTCCTACCCAAAAGTAAAATTTTCATCAAAATAGTTTTGATGTTTAAGCACATATGCAGTCAATTCGAAAAGACGAATTTTTAACAAAATCCACGAATCTCCAACTAAAAAACATCAAGTTTCAATGAAAAACAACAAATTTGAACCGAAAATGAAATTGTTGCAATGCTAGTTAAAAAAATAAATTACCAACCGGAAAAAAACAAATAATTGATTTTTCTTATCTGTTTTTATTCATTTAGTTCAAATTTAAGCGAAAAAGTGAGGAAAAGGGTAGAAGTATTTTTTTCGAAAATAAAGAAAAAAGAAGAATTTTTTAAAATTTACAATTAGGGAACGCGCTAAATGTTATCTATAGGTTCGTAGCGTTACTTATAGTGACCGTTTTGGTAGCCGAAGAAATATTGTATTCTCAAAATATAAAAACAAGACGACACGAATTTTTTTGGCATCTGCAAAAAGTTAAACGAAACACATTTTTCAATTGAAAGATTAAAAGACAATTTCGATTGGTTTAAAAATTATGGCGAATTTTTTATATACGTACAGTTGTTACTGGTGAACAATACTAACGAATTATAAAGTGGAAAAATAGATTTTTGCTTAATTTACAATTTTGTGAAAAGGTCTGAGAAATATGTTTTCTAAGAATGATTCAGGTTTCATAATACTGATTTAGATTGCAATATTCAAACAGGTTTTAACCTTCCATTTATTTAAATATATTTTTGACAATTTTTGATCTTAATGTATATCTAATATTATAGTGTTAATGTTTAATATTAATGATTATTCTACAGTTGCTTCTAACAATAGGTATTTTTTAATTGCGATGAAAACTTACACCATTACTCATTTTAAATTATCTAGGCAAATTTTCATACGAATACAATATATTCTTCGTTATGAAGAATGATTTTTGTAACAATTTTTGTTTTTGTGGGGAAGGCGCCTCATCGTATTTGATCATAAACCAAACGAAAAATGCACTTTGAAAAAAATCCCCTATTTTGATTATGATTAAATTATTTAACTACTATGAGCTTTTAATCTCTGATTTGAATTCCTTCTCGAATTTTATTATAAGAAAAAAAGAACGAGAAAAAGGGAATGCTTTTTAGCCCCATTTTGCGGTAATTTATCCACGGCTCCCAAGTGCTTTAATTGTTAGTTCCGTCACTTGAACACGCAGAGGTGTACCCAATACATAAACGGTAGAATTTGCAATGTCCTCTGCTTCTAATCCAATCATTTTTGATATTTCTTCTTCTATACTAGGACTATTTATTGCTGCTTTTATAATATCCGTGTGCACGTATCCTGGACTGATGCTCTAAAACCAAAAACAAAAAATATATATATACATATGTCAAAGTTTAATTATTATTTACCGCCGTATAGCTATGAGAACACGAAATCTCTTACCGACATTTCTGTTTTACCGAGGGATGGTACGATAATAACTACAGGGCGGATAAGAGTAGCTGTGAAGTTAGCTGTTGAGCGCTGCTCATTATGATTGGAAATTGAAAAAAATGTGTAAAAAAAATTTCAAAATTCACAACAATCAAACTAATATTTTAAACTTAGTTAATTCATTAGAAAGAAGTTGAATTTAAAAACTATATTGAATATTTCAAAGTAAAGACTTCTAAAATTATAATTATCGAATTTTTTATTAAATATAAAAATTACGATTTAGCGTCAAAATTCATTAGACAAACTTTTCAAAAAGCAAAAAATAAATTAACCTTTATTTTTACAGTTAAAAGTGGAAAAAATCTCAATTATAAACCTTCAAAATTGAATTATCTTAAAAAAACGTCCACGCAAACAAAGTTTTAAATGGAAAATATTCTGAAAAATTAAAAAGTGTATACTCCAGGAACTTAAAACTTTAAAAAAATCCGAAATTCATCTAAAACTACAAAAAAATACTCGCGAATAATAATTGTTATTTCAAAACTTTTTTAATTTGAAGCCTTCAGTAGTTCTGTTACTTTAAATAAATTTAATTGTTTAGAAATGAGCAATTTTGAAATGAGCAAAATTTCAAAATTTCCCTTGCACATTTCAACATGCAACCAATTTAATTTTAGCCAGTTTAAAGTTCAATAATTTTAGGTTCAAAAATTCTAAATATTTTGATTTCAATTTTAAATTGGTGCTGCAGGCCTTTAAGTTCAAAGGAATTTTAAATAAACAATTTTCAATTAAATTCTTTTAGAATAAATTCAAACTAATGAAAATGTTGTATCTCACAGACTGCTGTGAGCTAGAATGAAAGTAGGAATCGGAAGATTATTTATCATAGCATGCTACGCGCTAGTTGACAGTGATTCGAGAGAAGTAAAAGACGTCTTCCGGGACACTTTAAACGACACAATGAAAATTTGCGATCATGGTGAAATAATAATTCTGCTAGGAGTTGTGCATGTATGGGTAGGCACCCAAAATCAGGATACGGAAAATATTTGGTTCAGGCATAAAATGATCCACATGTACACCTGGTCCAAAGGAAATAGTCGCAGTATAATTGACTTTGTTCTTGCATTCAAAGACACAAGGGTCATGAGGGGTTCTGAAGACAATACTAATCATTACCTTCTGATATCTGAAATTAACTTAGGTCGTGGATCGAGAAAAAAGAGAACAAAGAAAAAAAACAATGGCGAATAAAAATTGAGAACCTACAGAAACCGGATGTACGAATAGATTTTCAAAATAAAATAATCGAAAGCATATATGGGGCAACATAGTAGAAGCTTATAAAAACAAAGATAGAGAGAGTGCATGGAGAATATTCCGGGATACCATTGTTCGGTGTGCGATCGAAGCATGTTGTACTGCGGTTGTAGGAAGAATATCTGATGATGCATGGTGGAATGATGAAATTCAGGTCACCCAAAATGCAAAGAAAGAAGCGCACAGGAAAACTTTGAACTTCGCAGGTCTTAGCCATGGGGAAAGAAATAGACATATCAATGATTACAAACGCAAAAAAAACTAAAACGATTAATTAAAGAAAGTAATGATAAAATTAGAGCGGAAGAAGAGATGAAAATACAAAACGACTTTTAAGGGAGCAAGAAATTTCTTTATTAAAAAAATGAAGGGAAATAAAAGTAAAGAATTTGTCAACGTAAGAAATAGTAACGGGGAAAAGCTATATGATGCAGATGGGATACTAGAGGCTTTCAGAGACTATTTTAGGGGACAATTCGGAGATGAATCTATAGGACACCACAACTGCGATGTTGAACACGATGCGTTAGGCAACTCAATTGAGAAAGTCTGTTTCACTGAGGTTAGGGATATAATTAGGGACTTGAAAAACGGTAAGGCTGCCGGTGTAGACTGTATTAACGCTAAACTGCTCAAACACGGTGGCGAGTACAAACCACATAGACTGTACGAATTGATAAATTTATGTTTTGAGATGGGAGACATTCCAGACGATTATAAAAAAGCGATTATCGTACCAATAGACAAAAGAAAGGGAGATAAAAGCGACTGCAATAATTACAAAGGGATTAGCTTATTAAGTACCGTTAGCAAAATATACTTGAAAATACTCATTCGTAGGGTGATGAAAATAACAGAAAAAAAGATTTGGGAAGTTCAAAGTGGGTTGATTTCAGGCAGGTCATGCACGGACTAAATATTTAGCTTAAGGCAAATCACACGAGAAAGTTTGAGGGTAGAAAGAAAAGTTTTCTGTACATTTGTTCACCTCATAAAAGTTTTTGACAAAGTAGATAGAAGTAAACTTTGGGAAGTCTTGAAAGAGTACGGAGTCAATGGATGGCTCCTACAAGCTATAAAAACAATATATACGGGTAGCAAAGGAAGTATAAGGGGAAATGGGAATTTAAGTGACTGTTTCGTTATTATTTAAGGAGCTAGACAAGGATGCCTTATGTCTTCATGGTTATTTATATTATTTATGGACAAGTGTTTGAGAATGGCTCTTTTTGACGAAGAGGGTGTGTATCTCGAAACAGTAAGGGTACGTGGGTTAGCGTTTGCAGATAATAAGGTTGTCATGGCAGAGTCTGTCGAAGACTTACAAAGAATGTTGAATAAACTGAATGCAAGCATGAAGAACATGGGCCTCAAAATTAACGCAAATAAAACAAAAACTATGGTGTTCGAAGGAAAGACTGAGAAAACACAATGTAATAGTGTATTAAATGATGAGAGAATTGAACAAGTTGATAAATTCGTGTACCTTAGTAGTTCATTTACTAGGGACGGGAAGATAGAGGAGGAGTTAAATAGACGCATAAACGGAGGTAAGAAGATTATTGGTAGAATAGGGCCCCTTATCATAAGTAAACATATATCAAATAAAGCTAAAATGGAAATGCATAACTTTATATTCGTACCGACGGTGGTTCGGGCATGTTGAGAGAATGTCAAATGAACGGCTAGCGAAACAAGCGTATCAAAGTAAAGTAAATGGCAGCGTGCCCAGAGGTAGACCGCGGAAAGAATGGTTATAATGTGTAAATGAGACCCTAGTAAGAAGAGATATAAGAAGCCACAGAAACACGTGAGCCTGCATGAAAAAATGCACCTCACATGACGAATTTGTGTGGATCTTCACTTCGGGTGATTGCTAGAGAGATTGATCAACAACTTGGGTCGGAGCAGTTTGCGGATCGAACCTGTTATTTACATGAATATGACGAGAATTCTACATCAATCTGAAAATTACATCCCATCTTCACATTACTCCCTTCCCCACTGAGTGTGTCACGCCTACCCCGAAAAGGAAATGGCTTAATGGTGTAATAATAATAATAATAACAATAACTTTTAAATACTTTTTACATATTTTTTTAAATAAAACTAGGTAATCAATATTTTTATTTTTTTACGTGAAAATGTTTCCAAAAAGTTTGACATTTAAGACTCAGTTTAAAAAAGAAAAACATTTTTTTCATTGAACAATTTAATGGTGTCTTCAATTTTTAATGGTTTTAATTTTATAATTCTGAATTTTCATCGTCAATGCTGAATTTTTAATTTTTCCCTCCCAATTAAATTAATTAATTTCTAAACGATTTAAATTTACCTAAAGCACAAATGTAAGTATTTTAAAGCTTGCGATTCAAATTGCAATGGTTGAATTTTTACAAGTATAATTTAAAAATTTAAAATTTTCAATTTCTAACCGATTCAATTTACTTAAAGTAATAGAAATTTTTAAGGGGCTTCGTAAAAAAAAGTTGAAGTGTGACAACACTTCGCGAATAATTTTTTTTTATATTTCAGATGAAATTCTGCTTTTTTCAGTTTCTGGAGCATGCACATTTTTATATTATATTATAATTTTTTTTAGTTTAATAAATATTTAGATTTATATGACTGAAAAAGTTTTTACATTGAAATGTTAAATTTTGTTTTCAATTGCAACTTCTTTATAGTGAATTTGTCTAAATTTAAAAATTGTAGTTTGAAGATTTGTAGTTTTGAAAGCTACTGTTTAAAATTTCTGAATTTAAAAAATATCCAATTTTAAACGGTTTTATTCAGAAATTATACAAGCTTGACAGCTAACTTCACAGAGATATCCCTTACCGACCGTCGGTAATACCCGCTGTCGATAATTCAGCGTGGTACAGAACCTTGTTTCATCAGTGAGTAAACTAGTATTCTCATAGCTATACTACTGTCTACACATTTATTCTTTTCATTGCAAATTTGACCCCCTCTCCTGTTTTTGTCTAATTCCTACGTTCCAGGACCCCCTGAATCTTAAAAACAGGTTTCACGCATATGTCTGTCCGTCTGTCTGTCTATAGATTTTTCTTTTGTTAGTATAATAACTTTCGAAAAAATTAACAGTTTGTACTGGACTTTTTTGTTCTCTTTTAGTGTTTTAAATTGAAGTTCAAGTTCGTTAGCTAGCCCTTTCGGATAAAAATTCAAAAATTGGGAGCATTTTCGAAATTCTTCAGGCAACGCTTTTACAAGATTTTATAATTTTCTGTAGGTTTGTTAGTAGTATTTAAAAAGAGAAACAATTTATCCTTACGATTTTTTTCATAAAAGCAAAAATTACCCAAAATATATCATTTTAAAAAATCCAAAAAACAAACGAAAATGAATATTTTAAGCCAAACAACGCACGATATGAAGAAACTCGAACAAAATCCCATTTTTCGGTGAAACTATGCAAGATACAAAAAAAGATGAATCGGCAAAAAATGTGCATCAAAAACAGGTCTACAAATTTCCAATTATGTACTTTTTAATAGGGCACGTAATTTTTGTTTTATTCGTAAACAACAACATGAAACATAGGAAAATTAAATATTTATACAAAGGAAACAAGCTACGAAAAAATTAAAGGAAAAAATGTGTTCACCCAAAAAAGAGCTATAATTTTTAATCATTCTTTTTTTGATAGAATGCGTAGTTATTTTTCAAATCATAAAAAATAACATTAAGAATAAAAAAATCAAATCCTTTGAAAAAATAATGCAAGTTACGAAAACCGATGAGTTAATAAAAATAGTGCATTAAAAGAATATCTACAAATTTTAAATGAGCTTTTGTTATAAGAATACATTCAAAATATTAAAAATAGCTTTTTGAAAAACGACACAAGCTGCATTATAATTTTAACTAATAAAATTTTTCGCCTAAATTATTATACGTACAAATTTTTATGGAATTACTTCATGATAGAATGCGTATTTTTGGATTAAATTAAGACTATTTTTCCAATATTTGAAAATTCTGTATAAGGATATTAGTAATTAGCAAAAATGACGAACTATTTATCCCAATGTCATATTTCGATCAAAGTCAAAGCGCGAAAGTTACAGCATTTACAAATTTCAAAATAAAAAACGAAAATGATAGTTTTTAACCAAAAAACGCATGATATAAAACAAAAGTCACGCGGAAAAAATGTTGCTTTTTAAACAGCAGGTTTGTAAGATTGCCTTCTTTTAAATTTTTGAAATATCTCGCGTCTTTTGGCGTAATATTGGAATTTTAGATTTTTTCATATTAATTTCGATAAATAAATTGAAAACATGTTTTGCATAATTTATTGGCTCTAAATTTGAATTATCAAGTTTCTAAATAGTACTTTTAAGGTATAAAACGAAAATGACGAAACTCATTGAAAATTGGTTGAAAGAAAATTTCTGAATTTGAATGTAAATGAAAAAAAATGCTCATCCAAAAACGACCTAAAACGCCTAAATTATTTCTACAAATTAAATTTTGCTACAAATTAAATTTATGGTGAAACGACACAAGTTGCAATGAAATGTTTAATAACAATGGTTTCCACATAGGGTTCACACTTTTTCAATTATAAAAACAAGACAATGAGAATATGCATGTTTCAATCGAAATTCAATGTAATCTGTACTTTATTTTGTAGCATCGGAATATGCAACCCAGTATAAGGTACATAAATAAATGTAACAAATGTTTCATATAAGAGTGTTAAACATAATGTAGAAAATTTCAAATATTGGACAAAATCGAAAGCGAAGCACAAGGTACGAATGAGTTTTAACAAAAGAGAATTCACAATCACCAAATCACAGTTGTCGAAAGTGTTGATCTTTAATATTAAAAGGCCTGCACACAAATGTGGAGTAAATACAAAGACCGAGCGCACAGTGCGAGAATTATTAGACGCGCGCCCCAGACGTGTTCAAACTTGCGCGCGCAGAGAGCCGCGCGCGATTGCAGTTCGCGGGGAAGTAGAAAGGGCTATTTCCACTGAAATAGCCCTTTAAAAGCAATATCATATTTGATAAAAGTTCGATTATAAGCAAAAAGGGCTGAAGTTATAACTTTAAAAAATACATACCGTTGTTCTTATCTTAGTTCCAATTAATTCCATTTCTAAGGTTTCTGTTATTGAAGTAACTGCATACTTTGTTGCACTATACACGTTTAGGTATATTCCCGGATTATTAAGCACTTTGTGTCCTACAACGCTGAAAAATATTTAAAAATTATATTTGAATTATATTATTTACACAAACTAAAGGATAATTTATCGAATTTTTACAAACTTTTACCCGCATCAACAATCGTGGGCTACGCGTGCTTATAGTTTTACAATAAAGAAGGGAAAATAATTTGATAGACACAATAAAAATTACAAATAACTATTTATATTTCAGATTTTATAGACATGATTTTTCTAAGATTCTTGAACAAATTCAAAAAGGTGTTGGATGATTTAAAATGTTAAATTGAAATTTTAAGGTTAAGTTAATTATCGACAAAATTGTTGAAATTTTGAAACTTTTCTGAAAATTCTTTAAAAATTAATTCTCTATAATAAAAAAAACCTTTGAAATTTTCCTAGAAATCTCAAGAATTTTATGTTATCTTGAAATATTTCGAATTCTTAAAAAGCTTCTAATTTTCTTGTTTAAAGCCATTAAAAATCTATATTTGGTTTAAGACTTTTTTTTACAGTCTTCAAATTTAAAATTATTTTGGAATCTTTTCAAAAGTTCTAACTATCTCTTCAATTTACTTGAATCTTCTCTAAAATTTTGTGATCCTTCAAAATTAAAAAAAAAAATAACCTCAAATTTTTTTACATACTTCTTTAAAGGTTTAGGAAATCATTTTTAATGTTTTTAATTCTTTTTCGATTATCTATAAAAGTTTTATTTTTTAAATAAAAAATCATTAAAAAATTTCCAGGGAATCTTAAGAAAATTTGTTGTTCATTTGAAAGCTGTCAAATTTCTTAACAATCTGCATTTCAACTTAGATTTTTCGAAATCTTCTTAAGATTTAAATTTGTTTTTGAATCTTTGCAAAAGTTATAAATATCTTTAAAATACCATCGATCAGATCTCTTTTTTACCAAATTGTAAACGGAAATTAACCTATCGTTAAAATTAACTATTTAAAGAACAAAAAATACTTAACGTCATTTTTAAAAAAGATGAAAAATAAATTTAGAAAAATTTTTTATTAAATTTTTTTTCTGAAGAAAGAGCTACTCTCGTCGCTCTACTTGGAATCGAACCACATAACTTTCGATTGCCGAATACGTGCTTTCGCATTGAGATTTAAATGTGGTCTTTTATAAAAAAATTTTAGAATTAAAATTACTGATTTGAAAATTATAATTTACAAAAGTTCCAAAAATTAAATAGAATAATCTGAAAACAGCCACTAAAAATCTGAGGAACGCAGTGACGCAGAAATATTGAAATTTATACTTGAATTATAATCTTTATTTGAATTAAACAATAATTTGCAAAATTGAAAATTTTTTGTTTGTTCAAAAATTAAAACAAACCTGTTTATGTTTATCAAGTGACCTTCTTCGCCAGATTCCTTCAGCATTTTCACAGCTTGCTGACTGCAGTACAATAAGCCCATAACGTTTAAACCAAACAATTTTTCCCAGGTTTCTTTGTCTGAATCTGAAAAATTTTAAATTTACATTACACACAAAATATAATTTCATAATTTATAGAGTAAGTTTAAATTTTGTAATTTTAAAATACCAATAATTTTCCCGAAAGCAGTAACGCCAGCATTATTAACCAACACATTGACCATTCCTAAGTTCTTCTTTATCCAATCAAATGCTTTAATCACATCATCTTGTTTAGAAACATCACATTCGAATGCATGAAAAGTTCCTTTTTCTTTTAAGGCTTTCATTTCACTCTGAATCAGAAAAACAATTTAAACTAAAACAAATTATCAATATATAATAAAATAATTAATGACCCTGAAATATTTTAGATTGTAATTAAAATTTGACTGCTAATACTGTACAATCATATGGTATTGATTAGTAATTACCATTAGCCAATTTCTTGTTGTAAATTTCATTTTTGAAAAAAAGTTTAAACATAAAAAATACAGCAATGATATTTAGATTAAAAAAATCGAAATTAATAATGCATTATTTCTATTTCGAACAGTAAAGGTAAAATATGTGGATCAATTTTAGAATGACTATCCATTTTTCTCCGTGTGGTTTATTCCAGAATAATTACAGGACGGTAATCTTTTTGAACAAAAATAGACCCAAAATTTTTATTTTTATATTTTCTATGTTATTATTCGTATTAATTTATATATTTTCTCACCTCCATTTTAGCTTTTCTTCTGGCTAGTCCAACGACAATCATTCCTTCTCCAACCAAAGATTTTGCTATAGCTAATCCTATGCCAGCTGAAGCACCTGTTACTACAGCAATTTTTCCACCCCAGCGTTCCATTTTTGTATTTAATAATTTTATTACTAATCAAAAATACAAAATAAAAGACCGCGTAGTTTTATATGGTATACAAATTGCTTTTTGAAACTTTCTAAGGTGTTTGATTTGATGATACTTCGAACACCTAAAATCAACTGAAAGTGCCGAAATTGAAAGTAAATACCTGTGACCTGGAGAGGGCATATCCAGTTTGATAATAACAAAGTACAATAAGCAATAACAATGTTTCGAAAATTTTATTTATATCAACAGAATAAAGCAACAATTTACAAGTATAAATGATGTTTAGAATCGAAAGCTAAATTTTATATACTTCTCATCACAATTTAAGTTAAATTTTCATATTGAATAAAGAAATATAATTAATTAGTCACTAAACAATTAAAATATCAGTCATCACATACCCCCTAATCTCCTGTTTGGAAATCTGTTACTGTTTTTCTAAATGACAATGTAAAATGTTATTTGCAAGAATTCTTTAGGCCGGCTCAAGCATTTCAAATCTGACTGCTTTTCATGCTAATGGCAAAATTGGTTGCCGAAAAAAAAATATTGTATCTCCAAAATATAAACAAGACGACACGAATTTTGTTGGCATCCGAAAAAAGTAAAAAAAAAATATTTTTTACAATCGGGTAATATATTATGTTCTCTTTGTTACAGTCTCATCATTTATGATTGAGAAAGTAGTAGAATCGTCCAAAATTGCACAGCTCAGTTTTTCAACGGATCTCAAAAAAATTTTTTGCAATTTTTTTAAGAAATGGTGTATGCCTGTATCTATCGATAATGATATAAAAAAAGATTGAAAGAATTGAAGCTTTTTAAAATATCCTCAATTTTTCTTTATACTATTGTTTTTTAGTTTTAGTTTTTAAAAATTCCTACAAAACTTCCTTGGGCAATTTTACAACAAAACTCATAGTTTTTAATTTATTTTTCGAAATGGATATGTGAAAATCAAAAATCACGGTACTGCGCCAAAAAACACAGGAAATGGAAAGAGACTAAAAGAAGACTTGTAGGAGTTTTACGCTTTATCCATAAAAAATACTGTGTAAAAAGAATCCTATTTTTGGCATACAAGTGCGAGATAAGGAAGAAAGTTTCTAAGAAAGAATTGTGGATTTTTACTGTAAAGTGGCTTAAAAAGTGAATATACATTAAACAATTTTTTTTTAAATTGAGCGCCTTGAGCTTCGAGCAATTTAATCTTTAACCCTACACTCCAGATCCCATAGAAGCCGGTCCGGTTTTGTAATTCCTAGAACTGCTCGTCCACGTAGTTTCTTAGGGGTCAGGGTGGGGGAATTTGCGACTCTCGCCTCGGAAAGGCCGCAGGGCGCGAGTACGCAGTCGAGTATATTGCGCAGTGTTATGCACAAAAATACATTTTTTTTTTAAATTAAAAAAAATATATTAAGAGGTATTTCCAATATTTTCTGAAATTTTCAGCTATTTGTCTGCTTTTCACTTGGAGGAAGTTAGTAATTAAATAAGCTTAGACAAAATAATATTATTTTCACTTCTTGAGGTAATGTTTGGTACAAGTTAACAAACATGCTTCCTTAAACAATTGATTATTGTTTTTTTTTTCATAATCTTCACTTATTGTAATTCTAGAAAGTCACATTTATTCTGAAATATTTAATTTTGCTTTCCTTTTTTACTTATGAAAAAATAATAAATAAACATTAGAGAGAATCATATTTTTAAACAATATCTTTCTTTTTCTTTAATTAAAATTCATGACCTGAAACAGTTATGTTAACCATCAAAATTGTTCACGTTTTACGATAATGAGCCCATTCATTATAAGAGCTGTAAGGAAATTTGGGTTACAGATAATAGAATTTTATCGTAATTCATGGATAGTTATTATATACCTATACAATTGATTAAATTACAGTAAATTAACAAACACGTCCGGAAATTTCCAACAAATTTATAGAAATTTTAAAATAAAACTTATAGTAATTTATCTTCAGTTTACATAAATTGCCTGTAATATTACCATAAATTACCCACAAAATTCATAAATTTCCGAAAATTGATAAAAATGTATAAAATTGAATTTCGAGTAATTTATGGTAAGTTGCCATATTTACCTGTAAAATTACCATAAATTACCGAAAATGTCCGTATATTTATAGAAATTTTTGAACTAGATGTTGGGCAATTTATAGTAAGTTACCATAAAGTACCTATAATATTTCCATAAATTACAAAAAAATTAATAAATTTCCAAAAAATTATAAACAAATTTAAATTTAATTCTTGGTAATTTATGATAAATTACCATACCCAGCTGTAAAACTTCCATAACTAACCGTAAATTTCCATGCATTTTCGGAAATTTATACACATTTTTAACTGAATTTTGGGAAATTAAATGGTAAGTTAAAATAATTTACCTGTAATATTATCATAAATTACCAAGAATCTCACAATTTTCCTGACATTTATAGAAATTTTATAAATTTAATTTTGGGTAATGTATTGCAAGTTACCAAGTTGACCTGTAAAATTATTATGAAGGACCGACAATTTATGGAAATTTATGAACATTTTTAATCTGAATTTCGGGCAATTTATGGTATGTTACCATTAATTACCAAAAACTTCCTAAATTTCAACACATTTATCAAATTATTTAAAATTGAATTTGGGTAATTTGTGGTAAGTCATCATATTTACCTGTGCAATTACCGTAAATGGCCGAAAATTGCCAGGAAATATATGAACATTTCTGAAATGAATTTTGGGCAATTCATGGTTACTTACCATACATTACCTGTAATATGACCACAAATCACCAAAAGCTTCATAAATATCCAGGAATTTATAAAATTAGTTAAAATTGAATTCGGGTAATTTGTGGTAAGTTGCCATGCTTACCTGTAAAATTACCATAAATCACCGAAAATGTTAAGAAGTTTATAGAAATTTGAAAACTGAATTTTGGGCACTTTATGGCAAGTTTGATACAAGGTGGGTTGTGGGGATTGTATTTGTCCCAGCCTTCATCTAAGATTCGGTGTTGATCGGTTGAAGGTTCTGGAAGCTGCCTGGGCCCCGACCGGGCGCTATCGGGGCAGCCTGGTTTGCGGGCCGGTGGAAACCGAAACTCGAGCGTCGTGAAGCGGTGTTGGCTTGTAACTGCCTGAGACGCAGGAATCTGACAGGACGCTAACCCGGCGCTGAGTAGTTTGGCCGGTGGAAACCGGGGCCAGAACTAGGCACTGCTGTAGTGGCAACTCCAGTTGCTCTCGGAATCGTCGGAGAGTGGGCCTGGTTCGAGAGGCCTTCGTTGGCTGCTGGTGGCAGTCCCTTAACTGGATCGTGGTGGAGGCTGAGCTCTGACGGGTAATACTAGATTACTGGTCAGGGCGGTACAGGAAGGAGGAATGGGAAGTTAGACGTGGAAATGAGGTGGGATGATGACCACCGATCGCACAATGGCCTTAGGAGGTTGGGAGGGGCGGCGATCTTCTGGGCGACAAATCGCTTCGAGAGAATCGCGAAGAGCTGCAAGGCGACGGCGAATGTGCGTCTGTTTTCAGGGGCGGGAACGGCGCTTTTGGATAGGAACAGGCATAAGTATGGATTAGGAGTCCAAGGAAGAGAGAGAGATACGGAGGGAGTATCGGGGCTGTTTGCAAGCGGACCGATCCCGTTGAGAAGAGGGAAGAGTTCGAGGGTTGCGGGGCTGTTTGCAAGCTGACCGACCTCTTTAAAAGAAAAGTTCGAGGGTTGCGGGGCTGTAAAAGCTGACCGACCTCTAGCGTAGAAAAAGATTCGAGGGAAACGGGGCTGTAAAAGCTGACCGACCTCTAGTAAAGATTCGAGGGTGACGGGGCTGTAAAAGCTAACCGAACTCTAGTATAGATGCGAGGGTACCGGGGCTGGATGACTGGGAATCGGGTAGGTGAGAGAGAGAGCAATAGCTCGGCGGGGCTACAAGAGCAGACCGCCACAAAGGAGGAGGGAGGAGAGGAAGTTTAAGAAAAACTATGATCTGACTTTTACTTTTTTACTTTACTCAAGGCTCAAGAATAACTATACAAAATGTCTGGAATTTCTCTGATGGGGCTTAGGCCTGAGAGATCGCCAGAGCGAAGTGCTCAGAGTGAGGGTTCTGAGCGAGAGTTCGAGCGAGAGTCCCTTTCGGGTCGATGCACACGCCTTTTAAGCAGCTGGTCCGAGAGGCTGTCGGCCGTCGGTTGGCACGGGGCGTTTCGGACGCCTCGGCATCCCCTTCTCCCTAGTCTGGCTGCGCGCAAACGGCAACGCAAACGGTTACATATTACGCGCAAAAGTTGACAGCCGCTGCCGACTTTTCTTCGGAGTGTACAGGAGTGAGAGAGAGAGAAGGTACTTAGGTTGATGAGTCACGGTCACGCTGGCCAGGCTAGCCTTCGGACGGGAAATCCTTCCCGTGCAGCTGCCGACCAGGTGGCCTTTATGGCTTCTCTCGCCCTTTCTCCCATTGAGTCTAAGACTCACAAGGTTAGGCGAGGTCGTAAAGAGGCCATTAGAAAGCAATTAGGCTGGAAACTTGTCCCAGCTTGGGTTTACGTGAGTAAACACGAGCGGGGCATTATTCCGGAAAATTGCCTGCTGATGGCTCTCAACTTTATGGGACTAAGTGGACCATATCAAGTTAGCATAAATGATCTGTGATATTACCGTAAATTACTGAAAATTTCAATAAATTGCCCGACATTTATATAGAACTTTGAAATTGGATTTTGGGTAATATATGTTAAGTTACCATATTTATCTGTAAAATTATTATAAATGGCCGAAAATTTCTGGAAATATATTAACATTTTTAAACTGAATTTTGGGCAATTTATGGTTGCTTACCATAAATTACCTGTAATGTCCTTTAAAAATTCAAAATTGTGTAAAAAATTCATAGACGTTCTTCAAAATCAATCTTTTTGTGTTGAAAATTGATAATTCTGGTTGAAAATGAATTCGTTCAATAGAAAATTACTTTTTTTCTATATGAAAATTGATTTTTTTCAAAGCACATCTATCTTCGATTTTTGTCAAAATTTTGTTTAATGGAAAATCAGTGTTTTTTAACATAATTATTAATTTTTCTTAGCGAAAACATAAATATTCCATTCTTATTGAAAATTTCTGTTTTTTGTTAGACATTAAATTTTTCTGGTTAAAAATTCATCTTTTGGTTTCAAATTGTACTCACGGTGAGCTGGAAGCCACTTTTAGCTGGTCGGCCATGCCGAAAAAAACGGACTAGGTAGATTTGTTTGGAAGGCTTTCAAGAATCGAAAAAACCTTG
>NC_046657.1:53156598-53161803 GCF_010883055.1 Belonocnema kinseyi
AGTGACTTTTTCCAACAACAACTTTTCTACCACAACACGCACAAACTTTCTTCCTATTTTCTTCATGATTAGCTTTCATATTTTTCATGGGTCATAAGTAATTAATAGTCAATCAACGATCTGTCCGCGAAAGCAGTTAATCGCGTACTGATGTGTGAAAATGAAAACGAACAATTTGAGCGCCGTGCTTCTGTGAAAATAGACGAGCGGTGTACATGTGTATACAAATGTACACCGCTCGTAAACAAACGTAAACATACATGTATGTTTACGTTTGTAAACATCGTCATATTGAAGTTATTCATATTTATTGACGTTAATTTGATTGTTTTGATAAATTACAGATCTTATTTAGAACGTTAACAAATGAAAACAAATAATGGGGTTAAAATTTATAGTTTTTCCTTAAAATTTGTAAAACCGATCAGCTAGGATTTTGAGGCAAGGTTTTTTCGATTCTTGAAAGCCTTCCAAACAAATCTACCTAGTCCGTTTTTTTCTGCATGGCCGACCAGCTAAAAGTGGCTTCCAGCTCACCGTGTACTATTTTGTTAAACTTTTGCCCTTTTTGTGAAAATTTATCTTTCGTTCGTATAAAATCCACCTTTTGTGTTAAAAAATTAACAATTTTTTTAATTTTAATTTTAATTTTAATTTTAATCAAAAAATTAAATTAATTAAATTAAAAATTAAATGTATGAATTATCTTAAAATGGCGCCTATCGGTTCCCTTTTGTTCGTTTTTTTTACAATCTGAAATAGGAAAATGTAATAAAATTTGATTTATAAAATCGATATTACAAGAAAAAAAGTGTTGAGATTAAGTGCTAAGATTTTTTTTTCTTTCTTTTTCCTATTTGTTCGCACAAATCGTCGACAATTAGCTTTCCTCGTTTTTCCTCGAATCGCAGTTTTTAAAAAAAGAAGGAAAGGGATATATTTATGCCTAAAAAACTATGTAGCATCCCTTTGTGTGTGCCCGACTTTACCCTAAATTATGCTTAATAAATTTAAAAAAATACTTTTAAGTAAATGTAAGGTCAACATCTCTAAGCGGCGAAGATTCTTCACCTCCCACCACTGTTCGTGTACGGTCTCACCCGCGTCACTGCAGACCAATGAAAAAAAGGCCCTCGTTTGCATGCGTGCACAAATGCAAGGACGCACACATGCTTAGAGCGCGCAGATCGACACAAAGCAGGAGCAGCCAGTCAACGTCGTTTGACAAAATCACCCGACGACTCGCGGTAAAGGTGGAGGCCCTACAGACTTGGAACATCCGAATCTTTACGTTTCTCGGTCCTTGGAATATGTATTTTTTATCTAATTTAAGAATTTATTCACGTGACAATGAAAAATTGTATAAAATTGGATCAAAGGGGAGTTTTCTACTTTCAGACTTTACAGCTCATAATGCTCTTAAAACAACTCAACTAAAATCTCAGCTTCATAAATTTCCTGACATTTATAACAATATTTAAAATGCAAAATTATCAACCCCAGGATAATTTAAGCAAGTAGAAACAGCAACAAAACCACGATGTTCCCTCTTTGATACCTGAGAATCAAGTGAGGGTCAACAGGCAAAGTCGTTATAAAAATACCATAAATATCCGTCATAACACCTCAGAAATTCGTGAATCGTGATTTTCTTTTACTTTCTTTATTTCTGATGTGTTTATGACGGATATTTCTGGTATGTTTATAACAGGTTTGCCTTTTCACCCGCAATCGATTCTTAGGTATCAAAGATAGAGCGTCGTAGTTTCGTTGCTGTTTCTACCTGATTAAATTTTTCTTGCCTTGATAAGGGTGCTTTATGCGTGCCGAAACGTTGTTGGATATTATTTACAAATTTTATTTTGATTTGATAACAATAAAAATAAAAGACGAAATTTTTTTTTAAAGTTATGGAAGGCGATTTGGTTGGTTGCATTCTCAATTCCTTCTCTCTTTTTTATTTTATTTTTGTTAAACAATAAAAAAAATATTATTTTTCAGCGGAAAAGTTCTTTTTGAAATAGCAATTGTAGCATTTTACGGTTGGTGATAATTTATTTGATGTTTTCGTCTTTCTTTTGAGTGGCCTTTGGCTTCGTTGGAGTCGGTGCTCAGGTAGTTGCGTAATGTCTCCTTGTTGATCAGACTTGGATCTTTTTTCCTTCGAGTTCTGTGTCAACCAATGTTCCGGCGAACAATTCTGTTTGTAGCTTCCGGAGGTTACATGTGCTCTAATTTTTCCAAACAACCAAAATTTTTTTTGGTGCCTGACCAGGCACAGCAGGATCATCGCAACTAATTTTGAAGTTGATATTTTTATCATCGAACTTTATATTTTGTCAGAATTCCTGTAGAAGATGCTTTTAGCAACCTGGTGCATGACCAGGTATACCAGGGCCGTCAAAACTACATTTGAAGTTGATATTTTTATCATCCATCTTTAAGTTTTGTGAGAGTTCCTGCACAAGATGCTTTCAGCAACCTGGTGAATGATCTGGCACACCAGCGTCATCGCAACTACATTTGAAGTTGATATTTGTATCCTCGAAATTAAATTTTTGTGAGAATTCCTGTAGATGGTGCTTTTAGCAACTTGGTGCATGACCATTTATACCAGGGTCATTTCCACTTAATTAAATACTTAAATTCTGTTCAAGAAGGTGACTAGATAAAGAAAAATTGTGTTCCTATTATATAAATTGTAAATACCATACTAGTGATGGCTGGTTTCCAGTATTGCGAAAGCCTCGAAACAGGCTCTGAGATATGAGAACCATGCTGCTGATGGATTGTTAGTAACATTCTGGATGACTTGAGACAGGCTCTCAGGCAGGAGAAACCTACTTATTGACTGTGTGATTGTTCTTAATATTGCAAACGTCATGAAACAGGCTCTCAGGTATGACAACCATACTAGTGGTGGCTGGTTTCCAGTGTTTCGAAAACCTCGAGGCAGGCTTTCAGACATAACCGTGTGATTGTTTGCAACATTGCAAATTCTTCGAGACTGGCTCCTAAGTATAACAGACATATTGATGGTGGATTGTTTGTAACATTGCCAACGCTTCGAGACTAGCTCTCAAACATAACAGACATATTGATGGTTGATTGTTTGCAACATAGCAAACGCCTCGAGATCGGCTCTCAGGCATGGCAGACATATTAATTCATTCTTGCAGTGTTGAAAACATTGCTAGCGGCGTGAGGCAGGCTCTCAGGCATGACTGAATTATTTAAAGTGACAGATCATATGTTTTTGTCTTGTTGCTTAATTTTGCTCAAACGTTTATTGGAGTCTATTAAGCTAATTTTGGATGTTTTTACCCGGACAAAAGGAAATATTTGCTCAGAAGTGGGTACTAAAAACATTTATATTTAACCTTAATATGTAGATACTACGACATAATGTGTGACATTTTCTATTCATTCAAAATTCAGTTCAATATCTTAGTTAAAAATGGATCAGGAACTTTTAGAATTGGATATCATAATTTTCTCAAGAAAATGAGAACTTTGCCAACGTCTTCCTGGTGAACGACGCTGTGCAATGAGAATACCTTTATCAAAATTTTAGAGATAAAAAATAGATACTTGTAAATAACTGAATATCCTATTGTCAATGTAATTTGTATGCTAATATTTATTCGGTACATAATTGCTGGATTTCTATTAATTAAATAAAATTTTTGTTGCCTCCTATAGAAGGACATGCTGGCACCACAAAAATTAGTCATGTCATTAATTTGAAAGTCTTCTGTGAGTTAGAAGAAAAGGTATTTATTATTTTGTGGTAATTTTAGAGGTTAGATGATTATAGTTTGGAAAGTAATTGAGTAAATATTGTACCCTGAGTTTTTTTCTGTGTACAATTTTACAAAATCAGATAAAATCTGAAGGAATTATCTTTGATCCGGAGTATGCAAGTAATATGTAAATCAGTCTTATTATAAAAAAAGCAAAATGCCATAATATTATTGGACCATAATGTCGGAGATCAAATTTTAACCTTAAAATTTACTGTGATTTTAAACATACAAAAAGACTTTTATACATTTAAAGGCTTTTGAGATATTTTGTATTTAAAATTTCAAAAATATCATGAGCGTTCACTGTATCAAAAGTACCTTATAGAATTTTCAGTGAGTTCATCAAATTGGTGAAGGTTGCATATTGCTACATAAAATAAAAGGGCCTTAAAGTAATTCAAAGGTATGAAATAATTTCCAGGGGCTTAAATTACGGCATACTGCGCTTCACTTCGGGAAAATTGTTATTTCCGTAATACTAATAAATTGTTTCAAATTAAATATGTATTTTTAAATTACTATATTCACCAAAATAATGAAGAAAAACCACCGACAATGACAGAACGAGAGTAGAAAGCAGCTTCATTTTTACTACACTAGGAGAAACTAATTATTGTATTAATGTATTAGTTTAATAAGCAAAATCGTTGGATCTCAAACTTGCTTTGTTTCTTAAATAATTAAGCGATTTTTTTATTAAGCATGAATGAAAAATAACATAAATTAATTAATGCCAATTATAAATAAATAAATGATATGACAAATTTTTTCTAATAAATTTTTCGTCAAACTTCAAATAATGTTAACGTATTTGTCGTGCCAAAGTCAGATGTCTGAAAAAATAGTTTTTATATGATTATGAGAATCAAAATTTTATAAGAGCGGACGAGCGTAGTCTGAAGTTGCACACGGAGCATGGCCTCGGCTCCCTCTTTGCGGAGAACTGTCACATGGGGGGAAGTGATGGGAGAGTCGCGCGAACATTTGAATTTCTGTGGCTATGATGAGCAGATAGCACTGAAAGGAATTGAAAGAAAATAGAACGACAATTGATACGTTGTCATCAATGCAAAAAGTGGGTAATAATAATAATTGATTTTAAAAGAAGATTCGGAACCAGTTCGTAATTTTCTAATTTCCAGCTGTAAACTTTAAAAATTTAACAGTTATTAAAGAATTTAATCAAATTTCAAATATTGTTTCAGTTTAAAATATTCCATTTTTAAACCACTCAATTTGAAGTATTTTAATTTAGAAAAATAACAGTTATCTAATATTTAGAGAAATCTGACTGTTAATTTTAAATCCATAATTACAAATGAAATACACAAAACTAAACCAAAATCTAAGCTTTGAACGTTACAATTTTAATTACATTGTTTAAAAAATATTTATTTGC
>NC_046657.1:53161903-53163439 GCF_010883055.1 Belonocnema kinseyi
AGCGGGTGCTAATCTGGGAAATTGCACCCGCTTCCAGCGAAATCGCGGTAAAATTTCAGCCACAACCACGTCTCACAACCGTGAGATAGGTGGTTACCAGTCTGTAAAGAAATCAATACGACGATCCAGCAAAAGCCTCGTGCACCCTAAGAACACGGAGCGACCCAAAGACAACCGCATATTGTTGACACGCAGGGATGCTTTTTAGGCTATTAGCAAGTGAAAGCTTGGCACCTCCAAGAGCGCCGATGATAAGGACGATCAGTTTAACAGAATATTCCGGGTACAATCGTTGCAACTCCCTTATAAGGTCTCGATACCTCTCTTTCCTTTCATTCTCCTTGGCTATGATGTTTTTGTCAGCTGGTGCCGAAAATTCGATAACGAATATGGTTCGCTTCTCGAAGTCAAGAAGAACCATGTCAGGCCTCGAGTGAGCAACAGAAACAATTGTCGAGCATATAAATTTCCAGTATATGCGACACTTCCCATTCTCGACAATTGACTCAATTTCCCTAGGTACATTTAGAGGAGCGATATTAAAGTTAATGCCGTAGGAGTGACAGAGATGGTAATAAAGCACTCTTAGAGCCGCATTGTGCCTTTGAATGTAGGTCGTTCCCGCGTGCGTTGAACAACTAGATAGTATGTGAGCTAAATGCTTGGGGTGTGCATGGCACGCCCTGCAGCTATCTTCGGGAATGTCTTGGCTCAAAATGTGGCGACGGTATGTTAAAGTGGAAATGACACCGTCTTGGCATGCACAAATGAAACCCTCCGTACCAGACTTCAATCCGGGCGATTTAAGGAAAGCAAACGTTAGCTCTGTGGCACGCTCAGGTATGTATAAGTCTCTTCAGCGCAAAGGTGTCGTATGGCGCTTCTATCAACGAGCTCAGGATCTTCAGGAATGCCATTAAGTTTTCCTCGCTTCAAATAAGCCTTGGCGCAATTATATAACCCAAATTCCATTCCAATTTCCTTAGTATATCGTTCGACAATCCCCAGAGCTAGATGCAGTTGCTCTCTTTTTTTAGCATAAATCTTAAGATCGTCCATGTAAAATACATGAGTGACCTTGTACTTTCGATCTGCAGGTTTGCCGCACAAATACCCGTCGGAATGGAGAAGTGCTAGAGATAGTGGCAATAATGTAAGGCAAAAGAGAAGTAGGCTCATGGTGTCCCTTGAATGACACCTCTCTGAAAGGTGACCTTGTTAGTTGTCACACGATTTTTGCCAGATGAGATAGTAAATCTGGTTTTCCAAAGCGGCATCAATCTGTCTATGCACCCCACTATTTGCGGATGAACCTTTAAGATTTCCAAAAGACAGATGATAAGTCTATGGGAGGTCGAATCGAAAGCTTTGCGATAATCAATCCAGGCCATCGATAGGTCACGCTGGTAGAATGCTGCATCTTTGCAGACACACCTATCGATGAGCAGGTTCTCCCGACATCCGGCTACGCTTTTCTTTGAGCCTCGTTGTTCATACATTTCTTGCCACACAGGTTCAATTGCCCGAACAATCCTA
>NC_046657.1:53163539-53185833 GCF_010883055.1 Belonocnema kinseyi
GGCTCTTCCGACTTCAAATATGAGGTGAAAATACGGGCCAAATGCTGATGGGTTGAAGAAAACTTCTTCCGCCAGAAGGTTTTGATACAATCTGGTCCCGGGTCGGAATAGTTCTTTATCCCTCTTAATACTTTTTTCACCTCCTCGGTAGTGATGTGTGGGCATTCTTTATCAGGTGTTATAAGGGCAACACATAACTCCTTGAAGCTATTTATATTTTCTGAGTCTTCGTCCAGTCTACGCTGAACTTCGTAGACTTCTCTCCAAAATACTTCGACCTCCTCTGGTTTGGGTGGGTGTTCGACAGTAACTGGAGGGTCTTGGAAGAGTCGAGATGTGTCAGAGAGAAACTGTTGATTTTCTCTGACCCACCTCTCCCTCCGCTCTGGACTTCTCTTAGCGTCAGATAGTATCCGTATTCTCTCACCAATATGCTGCCTGATGGTGGCTTTGTCATAGGCCCTTCGGTTTGATTCTAGAGGAATCAAAACCGAATATATATATATACTTAAAACAAGGAAAAAGGATTAAACAACACAGCAAAAAGAAGTACTTAATTAAAGTAGAAAATTGGGCTTATTGTAAGATATCACAAAAAGAAGCATAGGTAATCTGAAATCAGGAATTAAATCTGAACATTAAATTAAGGGAATTATATTCCTGAAATTCAGGTCGGGACTATTTGAAATTCAGGGAGACGTGGCCTGAAATTCAGGTGTGCTCGCCCTTAAATTCAGAATATATTTATACTGAAAGCTATTGTAACCTTAAGTTAATACACTATCCTACCTGAAATTAAGGGTAATATTCTAACTAAAAACCAAGAATTTCTCATGCCTTATCAACACTCCTCAGCTGTTTCTATATAATAGTTATTCGTTTTAGAAAATGTATAAGTTGGGTTCAAACTTGTAAGAAGATTCAGTAAAAGTAGGACAAATGGAAAATACGAAATATTGGGGGCAGGTGCGGTCCAAAATCGTCAGACAATTGCGTTCCGTAATGTATTGAAAGGGCGCTCACGCTGCGAAGTAAAAAGTTTTGTAATAATTTAATTACTTTGATGGGATTAATAATCCAAATATTGGCTGATAACTGGAACTGATTTTTCTGCAGCACTTTTTCAAATCGGTAAAACGAAAACTCCTCGAAGGATGGAAACATAGTATCATGGCCAACACTGACTAACGCGACATGAAATATTGGAGTAGGATGCGACTAGAATAAATGGCCACGAGTTGTATAGTAGCGCCAGCGTTCTGTAACGTAATGCAAGGTAGTACGAACCTGAAATTCAGAAATGTATATTCCTTTATTTTGGGTGACGAAAACCTTAAAGGTTATTTTAAGTTGCCTTCAACTTACTTTCAGAACTGAATATTGAAATTCAGGAGGATACTTTACTTTATTCCAGTAGAAAATGCTGATTTCTCATTTAAGAAAAGCGAGTGCTTTATTCAAGATAGTTTGCGCACTGAAATTTAGGTACTTTCTTAATTCAAGTCAAATCTGCAGTTGAGTCGAATATAACTTTAAATATTTATTTTTACTTTGAACCACAACAGGGTCCTATTAGGATCAGGAAAAATAGAATGTGAACATTATTTTGCAATATCTGAATAAGAAGTGGCAGAGCAAGGTACACAAAAAAAGCAATTGTAATAGGAATTTTATATGATAGTTTTTAACATACAATGTAGAAAATTTCGCATTCTGGTCTGTGCATAAATGTGGCGGGTAATGCAAAGACCGAGCGCGGAGCGGGAGGTACATACATTATCGAGCGCGGCGTGTGAGATAAATATATTATCTAGCGCGAAGCGCGAGAATGAACAGCCGCGTGCCCTAGGCGCGCTCAATCTAGTGAGCCGCGCGCGCAGCGCGCTATGAGAATGTGCCCGCGAAGCGAACAGATTTTTTCCTTAGCTTCTGCAGTTTATCCAAGAAGTGAATTTGTTTTATTTAAATGTTGTTTTTTACAAATAAAACAAAAACTGCGTGTACCATAAGGAAGTGATACATGTCAAATTTGCAGGTTATTTTTGGGTTTATATATTTTTTTTTATTCTGAAAATACCATAACTGTTAATTTTCGTTTCATCAAAAATAGATCGTAAGGATAAATCGTTTAAACTTTTGAGTAATGCAAATGAGCCGTTTTCTCGAAGAACGGCTGTCGAAAAACGTGAGATAATTGCATTTTAAGAATGTACAATATTTGATGAGTGGTTATTTTTATTTTAGCGTACTTTATTATGTTTCACTTGAAAGGTATAGTATCCAATAATTAATTGCGACTGGTCGGCGAGAATTAAACATTAAATATAAGTATTTATATGCGTATCAACAGCTTAATACTTAAGCCGTTTTAACGGAGTACTAAAAAAGTCTTCAAAAAGTTATGTAACGTAGAATAAAGTAATAGC
This sequence comes from Belonocnema kinseyi, assembly GCF_010883055.1. NCBI lineage: Eukaryota > Metazoa > Arthropoda > Insecta > Hymenoptera > Cynipidae > Belonocnema > Belonocnema kinseyi. Next base: position 53,165,966 of record NC_046657.1, read on the forward strand.
ATTGCAATAATTTTATTTTTAGTGATTATATATTATTACAATTACATTTATTGCGCAGGAAGAAATAATAACTGCAGGAATCCCCGGGACGCAGTAGCTACAGCACGCAGTCGGGTCGCCACGGACTGACTTCTGACCGGCTAAATAAGCTTACCCATTGACTTACATTCTTTGAAACTTTACATGCACAAAATAAAGGCGCGCAATGATGTAATAATTGATCAATTTTAAAAACGGCCTAAATCGACTTAAGCCGTTTTTATCTTAATTTTTCAAAAATTGTACATAAATCTATTACTTTCTCCCATGAGAATATTTAATTCAACAATTAAAATCTTACTAAAAGATTCTCACATCAATTTTCACCAACGTATAGAAATTAGAGCGATATATCTTTAAGGCAGGTTGGACCTAGAAAAATAAAAAATACATAGAAGAAATTTAAAAAAAGAGTGTGTTGTTTTAAATTGGATTCTAATATGCCAGTAATGACGCTAAACTATCACAAAAGTATAAGTTCAAAGTTATTTTTATTGAATTATAAGTGCATAAAGGAGTTGGCTTTATCAAACTAGTTTTATTAGAAAAAGTTTTCTGATTAAATTATAGAGACCAATTGGGATATAATTCATTTCTACTGTGGTCAGTAGGGTGAAATTGCTACATCACACCATCAGAGGTCGATAGAACAATTTGTTCGTTAGTTGGCACAGGCTCAAATTTTTTAACTCCCAGAGACACTTCAAGTTGTTTATCGGTAGGAAAAGTGAATCTTCGAAGTTCAAATATCCGTTTGGAGGAAGCATGGACCTGGACCTCACAGGGAGAGATGAACTCTCAGGAGATTTCGAACTTCCTCTATGAGGAATAGAGCCAGAATTCGGTAGAGATTCGGACTGCGAACTCAAATCTGCAGCAAGAAACAGAGAATTATGTTTTAAGTTTGAAATGCTGTATGAGATGAGTGTTGAACCTTTCATATAACGAATAAATTTTTTTGCCAGCGAATAGAAAAATAATATATTTTAATTAATGCTATTCTAGAAGCTTGCCGAGATTGTAAATATTGGTCTGCCTCAAAGACATAGTTAATTTTCTTTAGCGATTCTCTTCTTATATGAATACATTTGACGCAAAATATCACATTAAAGTTAAGCACAACTTAAGTTTTTAAATCTTAATAAAAAATCCTTTTTTCATAAAAAAATGTGAAAGGTCTCCAAACATGATAGTGATTAAAAAAATTTTCAGCAACATAATGACTGACTGGAAATTTCGCACCAGACAATTAAATAATTAAATGTTAAATAGATTTGTCAGAAGAATTATCAAATTTAAACAAAAAATATATTTAAAAGAATTTTTTTTTTTTTAATTTCAATAATAAGTTTAGTGATATTGTACACTATAATTCTTATTGCATGAGATACGTATGCCTCAAAACTGTCCTTGTCAGATGTTTGTATTTCATCATTTGGACGAAGAAATGAAACGATTGTTGAAAATTTTGCGACAATCTCAATAAAAGTGTCTTATAAGATTAAAAAATCGTTTGAATTATTATCGTTTGATAAGTTTTCCGTAAATTAGCCTATTATCAAAAAACTATTTAAATACATTTGTTAAATACGTTTTCCATTAGCCAAGACAAATAGGGACAAATAGTCTCATACGAGGTCTAGTGCGCGCGACTTTTGAATCTCGCGCTTCGCGCTCGATAATACGTTACCTCGCGCTCCAACATAATTACACCTTGCGCTTCGCGCTCGGACATTTTTTCTTTGCACTCGGAATGCTTGCAAAAAACTTTATCAAAAAGATCTCTTTTATATGGCAGTATTTATATGTGTCTTCATATTTTGAATTGTCTACTTAAGTATAGTCAAATATTAAGTTTCTCAAAGCTCTGTAGGCTTTGAGGTACACATTCTTATCGTGAAACTCGCGCTGCGCGCTCGACTTCCGACAGACATTTGTAAACAGGTTTTGTTGAATTTTTTTCTCGTAACTTTCGTCGTTTTTCCACCCATTTTTTTTATTTTATTTTTTTCAACGTTATTTTTCACGAATAAAACAAAAATTACGCATCCTATCGAGAAGTGATTATTAACGAAATTGTAGATCTTTTTTGGGATACCATTTTTGTTAATTCATCTTTTTTCGTATCCTACATAGTTTGTCCACAAAATGGATTTTTTTATTTTCCATTATTTTTCGTGCAATCGAAATTTGAATTTTCGATTTTTGACAAAAATCAAAAAATTTATTATAATAATCTTGTAGGGCTTTCCAAAAGTAATTGTATCCTTTTCTTTCCTTTTTTTCATATCGTGCTTTTTTCGGCTTCAAATTTTGATTTTCGGTTGATTAAAAAAAATCTGAAAACCCCTATAACTCCGAGAATTTTCTTTTTATCGAAAAAAGTCATCAGGATAAATTATTTGTTCTTTTTAATACTATAAATATTCGTACATAGAATTTTCAAATTAAAAAAAAAGTTGTCTCAAAAATTTTCAAAATGCGCTCACTTGTTGAATTTTTATCAAAAATAGCTGGTTCACGAACTCGTCCTTTCTTTAGGAGCTAAAAATAGTGTGCCAATGATGAATTTGATTCGTTTGTTTTTTCGAGAGTTATCGTGTTTACGGACGGACGGCCGAACGGACAGACAGACAGACGCTATCGTGAAAACCTGATTTTCGGATTCAAGGGGTCTCGAAACGTCAAAATCCGTTGAAAAAGTGTGATGTCAAATTTCCGACAATTCTAATACTTTCTCAATCATAAATTATGAGAATGTAAATATCCCAGCAACAACTCTTGCTGAAAAGGAACATGAAATGATAAATGGTTTCTAAAGAAACCAAACTTACAAATTTAAACCTTTTTAATTGACAAATTTTTTCTTCTCCGCCTTGAATAATTTCAAAGCATTCACAATTTCATGATGTTAATGTTACATCATATTTCCAATTAAATAATAGCGTACTAGGAAAAACGTAATACAGTTATAAATATTATTGAAGTACCCATTTCTGAAGGAAAGAGAGCAATATCACGTTCATATTTATTTTTGTTAAGAAGTCAGGAATTTATATATTTTAATTCAATTTGTATTAAAAAAGAATAAAAACTGTTTTTTAATATTTACATGTATGATTATTCATTGTATTTATTGATTGCAAATAGGCTCACGCTTTTTGCAAAATGCGCATTTGGGAATGTTGGCACCTGCCAATGGCCATCTAACGGATATCAACGAACTGAAAAGGAATCCTGAAAAAAAATCCCTTTAGAGCCTAAGTTTTAAAGGATGCCAACTATTACTTCAGCCGCAGCATAACTGTAACCTGAGTTTTTTTCTGATTACAATTTTGTAAATCAAATAAAATCTGCAGGTATTGTCTTTGAGGCAGGGCATGTAATCAATATCTTAACAATTACCTTAAAGTTTACAGTGATTTTAAAGATAGTAGCAGTCTTGCGCGCGCCTATTTATTATTTTATGAAAAAGAAATGAAATGCCTATCTTTTCTATATTATACATATGTAATGAATGTTACAAAATATTAGTTTAAAATAATAGAAGACACCAAGGGATGAGTTCTGTATCTTAAACTGTAATTAATCTTTCATAATAGGATTTCAACGAATTTAATATTTTTACGTAGAAAATGAAATTGAACTATTTTATACCAAATGAGCTTTTTTTAATTAAAAATTAATTTACATCTAATATTGATAAATAGTATTTATCATGATTTTGTAACTCACGTTCATGATAATCATATTCTTTAAATAATGAACTTTTGCATTTTTACACCACAATTTTTATAAATCAATTTAGCAAAATTTTTGAACGTGCATTATAATAATCAATGACCTTGTAGGTAGAAAAACACATGCAATAAGCTTGATGCACTTGGTTAAAAAAATTTAATATTTTTTCTTAAATTCTTTTTTTTCGGAAATTAAATTAATTTTCTGTATGAAAAAATATCTTTGCTTTTGGTTTAAATTCGAATCTCTTATAGAAAATTAATCCTTATGATTAAAAATTCTCTTCCTTATTTTTACAATGCATCTCTTGGCAGCATCTGCATTCGTTGAAATACCAAATATTACATTTTCCATAGAAAATCCATATTTGCAGGTTAAAAATTCTACTAATTTGTTGAAAGTTTACATACTGGTTCGAAAATTTAAATCTGGTTAAAAATTTAAATATTTTGTTGAAAATCTTTTCTTTTTTTTGTTTTAAGATGTCCACCACTACGTTTTCATTGAATTTTTTTTTAATGCCACTCTTTTAGGTTCAAAATTAGTCTTTTTTGTTGGGAAATTTGGCTATTCAGTTTCAAATTCTTATTTGTTGGTTGAAAATTTAACTGTTTGGATAAAAATTAAAATATTCGGTTGTAAATGCAAATCTTTTATTAAAAAGCCAAATTTTTTACAAAACCGTTTACACTGAAAATGAAAAATTTAAATTTGTAGTTTAAAAAAATTAACGAATTTGCAATCAAATAGTTACTTTTTCACTCAAAAACATCACATTTTAACAAAATAGTTAAACTTTTAAATAAATAGACAATTTTTCAACCAAAAACTAAAAAAAATGATTATTTTAAAACAACAACAGTTCAATTGAATCAAAAAATGCATTTCAAGAACATTTTTAACCATAGATACACTTTTAACTGAAATAATCAATATTTAACTAAAAAAATTAATTTGTAAAAGGTCGTCTAACCTCAAAACAATTAGAGAAATGTTCAAAAAAAAAAAGATTAATTTTCAGCCAAAGGAAGAAAGAATTTGCAACAAAAGAATTAAATTTTCAACTGAAATGATGAATTTTGAAACCAAAAAATATTCATTTTTACTTAATTAGTTTAACATTTAACCAAGTAGTCGAATGAAAACAAAAAAGACAAATTTTATACAAAATAATTAAGTCCTCAACAAAGGAGCTTTAACAAGAGAGAATTCACGACTAACAAATAACAGTTGTAGATGTATACATATATGCATATATTATCGAGCGCAAAGCACTAGAACGAACAAAGGAAAAAGAAAAATACCTACAAAATTGTTGAGTTCTCAAACTCCAAAAAGGCAAGTTTTAAAAAATGTTGAATTTTCAATTAAAAGGGATATGTTTTCATTATGTTCATGTTCAGTAAGAAAATCAAGTTTCTACCCAAAGAGACGAGTTTTTGACCAAGAAACAATTTTAGTCAAGACAGAAAGAAATTCAAATTATTGTTGAACATTTTCAAAAAAAAATGTTAAAAAACTGTTCCCTATAGCTTAAAAATCAAGTAATTGGTTAAAAATTCGTCTTTTTTATAAAACATTAATCTTATTGGTTAAGAATTAATCTTTTGAACATAGAACTTTTTTTATGACGAAAAAATAGTTCTCTTAAAATTTAATCTAAAAACACCATAATACACTTCCTGATCGATTGAGCGACTTGAAGTTCAGAAATGGTCTAATGTTAAATGGATTCGATCTCCTTTGAAATAATTTTTGTAACACTGTTTTTTTCGTCGTTGGAAATTAATTTTTTTTCTAACGGAACATTCAACTATGAAATTTTTGATAAAAAAGTAATTTCTTTAATTAAAGTGTAATCTTTTTCAGTTAAAAATCTAACTAAATGTTAAAAAATTTATGGATTTTGGTAAAAATTCGTCTTTTTTAGTAGAAACTTAATCTTCTTGTTTGAAAATTCTTCTTGCTGATTTAGGATTCAAGAATTTTTCTGACAATTCTTTTTTTCAAAATTAACTTATTGGAGTAAGAATTCAGCTTTACATTTTTGATGAAAAATTTATTAATATTTGTAATTACAATCTGTTTTGGTAGATCACTCAGCTATTTTTTAAATTGCAGTTCCTGGAGTTGAAAATTATTATTTCTTTAAGTAAAAACTGAACTATCCAATTTTTCGTTAAATATTAAGTTCATGATTAAAACTTCATTTGTTTCGGTTGAAAACGAACCTTTTTGATTGATATATTACTTTTAGTTAAAAAATGATTTTTTTTAGATAAAAATCATATATTTGTTTGAAACTTCCTAGAATTGATAGAAAATTAGTAATTTTTTGTAGAAAAGTAACATTCTTGTTTGAAAACTTATAATTTTCATTAAGGATTAAGTTATTTAAAAAAAATCCTTTTCAGTTTATCAAAAACCAATTTCTGTAGAAGAAATTTTGATTCTACTATTTTTTATTGAAAATTGATATTTTAAATTGACAATTGACCTTTTGTACTTAATAATTCAATTTTTAAAATTTTTCTGTTTTGGTAGAAAATTAATTCTTTTGGTTTAGAATCGACCTTTTTTCGTTAAAGATTAAACTATTTGGGAAAAAATTTATCTGTTTTGATGCAGTATTTAAAAATTTAGAATTTTGTTGAAAATTCGTCATTTTTGGTTGAAAAATAAGCTTCTTAATTTAAATTTCATTTTTTTCGAGGATTCTATTATTATCTGAAAAACTCGTTTTTCTGTGAAAAATTAATTTATTTAATAGAAAAGACGATCATACTATTTTTGATAGAAAAATGATATTTACAAAAAAATTGATCTTTTTCTTAAAAATATAATTTTTTTAAACCGTCCTTTCAAACAGGGAAAATAATCTTCGCGGTTACAAATTCATTCATTTTTTTAAAATTCCTTCATAGTTAGTCAAAAATTAATTTATGTAAAATAAAATTGTATTAAATGATTTTTTGTAGAGAATTGATATTTGAAATTAAAGTTTTTTTTTAGTTGAAAATTCAACCATTTGTTTGAAAATGCACATATTTCGATGAAAATTCATGTTTTTGGTACGAAATTAGTCTTCTTGGTTGAAAATTTATCTTTGTGATTAAGAAAAAAACTATTAAGTTGCACATTCTTTTTTTTGTTAAAAATTAAATTCTTTAACTAAAAATTGAAATATCTCACTTTCGGTAAAACATTGACATTTTAAATTACAAATTGATATTTTTGTGTTGAAAATTCAATTATTTGTTTCAAACATCGTCCTTTTTTACATAAAATAAATCTTCTTGGTTGAAAAAACATCTGTTTGCTTGAAAGTTTAACTATGTATCATCAAATGCATCTATTTTAGTAAAATTTCAATTAATTTGTTCAAATTTAATTTTTTGTTCTTAAATATTAATTCTTTTAACTAAAAAGGTATTATCCTATTTCTGGTTTTATATATTTATATTTTTGATTAAAAATTTGTCTTTTTTAGTTGATAACTCCACTATTTGTTTGAAAACTGATCTTTTTGATTAGGGTTCAACTATTTTGTTAAAAATTGATTAAACGTTAAACTGTACAATTTCAGGATGAAAAATTATATTTTTAATTAAAAATTAATTTTTTCATTTGAAAATTCGTTTTTTTTGGCAAAAAATTATTTTTCTTTGTTAAAATCTTATCTTTTTTATTGAGGATTGAACTATTTTCTTGATTTTTCTTGTTTGTCTAAAATTAATGTCTTTAAGGAAAATTTTAATTTTATCATTGTTGGCTGAAAACTAATAGTTTTCTTTCGTATAGAATTAATGTTATGGGTAAAAAAATTAATCTGTTTTTTATTATTCTTAGCATAGATGTCCAAATTCAATTATTTTGTCTTAGATTGGAAAAAAATGTCTTACATAATTTACTATAAAATAATTTTAATCGCTGACAGATTCTGCTAAATAATGTGTAGAACCTGCCTGATTTTAAGTAAATTATATTTTATTTCAAATACTTTTTATAATATTGTTCTTGCATTGAAAATTAATTTAGTTGAAAATTCTATTATTTATGTAAAAAAAGAGTTTAAACAGAAAATTAATCTTTGTGTTTGAAAATTCATCTGTTATGTTAAAACTTTTACTATTTGGTGTCAATTTCATCTGTTTTAATTAAAATTTTAAATAACCTCTACAATATTTCATTTTTTTATTCAATATTACATTTTATAAACTAAAAACTGAATTATTCTATTTTTGTTTCAAATTTGATATTTTTTATTCATACTTCATCTTTTTAGTTAAACATTACATTATGGGTAAAGACTTAATCTGTTTTTTATTATTCTTAATAGAGATGTCCAAATTCCATTGCATAATTTACTACAAAAAAAGTTAATCGCTGAGAGATTCTGCTATATAATGTGTAGAACCTGCCTGATTTTAAGTAAATTCTTTCTAATTTTGAATACTTTTTATATCATTGCACTTCGATTGAAAATTAATTTAGTAGAAAATTTTATTATTTGTTAAAAAAGATTTTCTTAAATAGAAAATTCATCTTTTTTGTTAAAACTTTTACTATTTGGTGTCAAATTCACCTGTTTTGTTTAAAATTCATAAATAATCTGTATAAAATTTCATTTTTTTAAATTGAATATTAACTTTTATATGCTAAAACTGAATTATTCTATTCCTGCTTAAAATTTGATATTTTTATTAAAACTTGATTTTTTTTATTTAAAAATGGAATTATTGTTTGAAAATTCCCGTATTTTGTTGAAAATTTGTGTTTTTGTTAGAAATATAAAACTTCTCACCTGAAAATTCATTTTTTTCATTGAGAATTTAACTATTTCGTTGTAAGTTCTTTTTTAGTTGTTCAAATTTAATGATACTTTTCTGATATTCAGTAAAGTTAGTATAATATTGGTGTATTTTAAGTTATAAGTTAATGTTTTAGTTATTATTTGCATTCAATATAAAATTAACATTAAGTATAATTCCTGTGATGCATGGAATTTGTTATAAAATGTCATTGCTGACACAAAATGCGGTAGAAACTTATTGAGATTTCGAGGTTAATATTACATTTTGCAATTCAAGAGCGAACTATAGATTTTTGTAGATATGCGGATGATTTACATTAAAGTGGGAAGAATTATCTAATTCTGCGACCAGCAGTGCGCTCTTGTATTCTACCATTAATTCTTAACCTCAAAATCTAACAAAGTTGTTATGGCATTTTACACCAGCAATAACAAAACTTATAACAAATTCCATGCTTCATAGGAATATTACTTAATGTTAATGTTTATATTTATAACAAATAATATCTCTGACTCTGAGAAGCTCGGAGAAATTCTCCGCAGTCACTCAGGTAGATATATTTAATGGTCCAGATAGCTCGTTCCAATGCTTTGAAGGCTTTAAAATCTCCTTTCCGAAATCGAAATAAAAATACGATCATAAATAACAAGCAGAGAGGCTTAAATTGAAATAAGAATTCGATTATAAATAACAAGCAGAGCCCCTGTATTGCGGTGGTGCGAGTGGCAAGGTGGTGGTAAAGGAGAAGCGTTGATTCGTATTGTCGACCTCGAATTTTGATTCGATTATTACTCCCAATAGTGATCCAAGAATAATTGCGCAGGCTTGAACTGTGCGGCGCTCATTGGCTCTAGTTCCCCATGTATTTAAAAATCAAATACAGACGCGCACCGTAGCCAATAAACATCACTCAAATCCAAGCAAGCGCAGATCAAGGCAGGTCCGTTGTGCTCATTAACTTCAAGAACAGATGTGTAACTTTCCATTACTGTCGAACTCACAATGACTCACGGATGCCTCTGTTGCACGCTTCTAGCTATCAAAGAACGAGCAATCGTGACGATTTTTTCAATATTTTCCAATGTTGTCTAACCCACTGACGCCTCGTGTTACACGCATATAGCAATGAAATCGATTATTGTGAGAATTGAAATCGACAATATCTTTTAAATATTTTATATTAAGGATGAAAAGATTTTTATAAATTTCAACGTATTTTAAATTTCGAAGATTTCAAGGCATTTCAGTGTATGGAAAGTATGATATCAAATTTCAAAGGAATTTCATAAAATTTGTGAAGGTTGCCAGACCTTTATTAGGTCATTACAGAGGACAAAGAAACATAAGTTTAATCTTAATTTCATTTCAAACAACATAACGTAAGGTAATTTAGAAGTAAGGCAAAATTAAACCTCAATGCTCAGATGCTCCAAGAACTAATGATTAAAAGCTAACATATACGAGGACTGTCCCAAAAGTATCTGAATTACGTTCATGTCTTCGCGCGGAGAGACTCAGACGACCTCTGGAGAGTACGAACGTCACCAGCAACTCCTAACCTTCGCGTCAGTGTATTTGGTTACATCGACTTTTTTGCGTTCGTCGCAATTCGTTTATTGCTAAAAATGACAGAACGAATCTCGGTAAAACTTGTGCGGAAACTATTGAAATGTTGCAAAAGGCCTTTAAAGATGAGTGTATTGCAAAAACGCAAATAAAGGAGTGGTATAGGCGGTTCAAAAGTGGCCGCACATCTCTTGACAGTGATCCTCGTTCTGGCCGACCTTCGACGGGAACATCGTCGGATAATGTCGAGCGTGTGCGTGTCGCAGTTGAACAAGATCGTCGTTTGAATGTGAGAGAACTAGAAGATGAACTTGGAATACCAAAAAGTACTGTTTGGCGAATTTTAACCGAAAATTTGGGAATGACTCGTGTGTGTGCAAAATTCATCCTGAAACTTCTCACAGACCAACAAAAAAACCTTCGATTAGAAATCGCTCAGGACAATCTGGAAATTATCAATAGTGATGAAAACTTTTTTCAAAAGGTGATTACTGGTGACGAAACATGGGTTTATGGTTATGATCCTGAAACAAATCAACTATCTTCGAAATGAAATCTTCCATCCGAGACTCGGCCGAAAAAATCCCGTCAAAGACGAAGCAACATCAAGTCAATGTTGATTGTTTTTTTCGATTATGAAGACGTTGTGCATCACGAATATGCTGCTACAGGCCAGACAATAAACAAAGATTAGTACGTCGAAGTTCTGAAAAGATTGCGTGATGCAATCAGAAGAAAACGATCGCAACTTTGGAAAACTGGTAACTCGCTTCTTCATCACGACAATGCTCTAGCGCACGCATCAAACCTTGTGCAGCAGTATTGATTGAAAAAACAGTGTTGCGTAGCTCCGCCAGCCTCCATACAGTCCCGGTATAGCTTCCTGCGACTTTTGGCTGTTTGCTCGATTGAAAATTCCGTTTAAAGGAAATCGATGCGACGATAAAGAGACTGTTGAAACTAATGCGACGAATGCACTAAAGGTGATTCCGAAGTCTGAGTTTCAAGAGGGCTTTGCTGGGTGGAAACATCGATATGAGCGAGTTTTCAATCAAGTGGGGACTACTTTAAAGGATGCCACCTCCCCGAATGACGAAGAATAAATCAAGCGCCGAGAAATCTAGGTAGGGGTGGATACTTTTGGGACATCCCTCGTATACTAATGTACCTGAGAGTGAGGGAGTTATCATTAATATTTTAAAGAAATCGGCAATTTCTTTATCAGTTTATGGGCCGGTCAAGAGCATCAGTAATTAAATCATTTCAGGGACAAGTTTAAAGAATAATTTTTGGCAAAATACATTATCAGACAGAAAAATAGAAAATATCATCAGTTAATTAATTTGAATTCAACAAACGAGAAACATTTTAAATCGTCATAATAGAAGAAACTCTTTGTCCACGTATTCTTCTATTAAAATTCAGCGCAATAAATAGAATCCTTTTCAGTAAGATATAATAATAATGCAACGTACAAAAGGTCAAATTACTATTATAATAGCTACGTGCACAGAGGTTTTCCTACGATAAAAAAAAGAACTTACCGGCTGAAACGTTTCACAGAGAAAGTTTGAGATCGCTTTCTTGGATGATTCTACAATCGCCAATTGGGTTATCAGGGCGAAGAATTTTCAGAAAACGACTTAACTGCGATCTGAAGACCCTCTCGCAAGTTTAGGCGCACATAATTTTAAAAACTAAAGGTGAAATCATCTAAAACAGTAATTTCGTAATTATGAATTCTATTTCGTTAAAGCTCCTTCGGCTTTAATGAACACATTCTCATTGCTTATCTCGAGCGTCTCAAAAAATTTAAAAATGTGCTCACACTTAGAATTTTTATCTAAAATGACTGAGTAACGAACTTGGCATTTAGTTTGGGACAATAAAAGAGTGTACTAAAGGCTGTTCTAATAGATTAATTTTTTCAAAAGTTATTGTGCTCACAGGCAGATAGACATATAGACAGGCATATTCGTAAAAAAATGTTTTTCGGATTCATAGGGTCTCAAAACGTGCATCTATTGAAATGAACTGGGCGGGGGATCAAGTTTTACAAAAATCCAATACTTTCTCTAATGAGAATGTAAAAATAATTTGTCATGAATAATTTTTGAACTATTCTCTTTTTACATTTCATCGTACAAAAAAAAAGCATTAAAAATACAAAACACTAAATTTTTCAAAACCCTACAGACCAGACGAAAAATAAATTAAAAGAAAAAATGTTCTGATGAGAATGTGCCCGCGCAGCAGGCAGATTTTTTTTTTACTGTTAATGACCTTTTTCATGATTAAATCAAAAACTACACATCTTATTAAAAATTGATTGACTATAAATTTGCAGATCTATTCCAAATGAAAAATTTTTAACAACTAAGCTTTCACCTTATTTTGCATAGTTTGGCCGAAAAATGTAATTTTTTGATTTGTTAGTAATTATTTTCATGTTCTTTCTGGAATTTTGTAAAGGCTATACAATTATTATTGTCATGAAAAATTGTAGTTTAAATTTTAATTAACAGCGACTAAAGCAACTAAAGTTTCTAAATGATTTTAAATATCAGCGACTTTTGAGATCGATTCTACGTAGTGTACATCTTAAATTTTGGAACTTAGCTCTACTAATATCCAATACAATTAAATAGATTTTCTGAATGCACTTTTAAGTTTCCATGCCTTTGAATGCATAGATTTCAAATCATGAAAATAATATGTGGGATTCCGCATTGTAGAGCCACCATGTTATCCATTGTTTTGTTTTCCCAGAATGGCACCTAAATCTGCTATATTTTCAACAGAATGTTTAATTTCCCAACATGAACAGTCGTTCCAGCAATAAATTGGTTTCCAATAAGCAGGTCATTACATAAGACTATCCCGAAAGAATCAGTTTTTTTATTGAATTATCAGTGCATGAAGGATTGCGCTTTACGCGTGTTTTACGAGTTTTATTATAAAATGTCTTCTGATTAGATGGTTGGAACCAACTATTGTGTCATTGCATTCTCCCGTGGTCAGTAGGGTAACATTTCCACTTTCCATGTTTATTTTAGCCCGTTTTGAATGCTTTGTACTATAACCGCGGAAATATATACCAGCAAGTGCATTAGTAGCTTCTAATATTGCAAAGACGTGTCCATCAAATGAAGACAGAGCAATTTTTTCATTAGTTGGTACAGGCTGAAATTTATTATTCCCTTGTGCCAATTCAAGCTTCTTATCTGCAGAAAAAGTGAATCTTCGGATTTCGAATACCCGTTTGGAACCCGTTCTGGGAAACAGCCGAATGAATATAAGTTGATCAAGCTTATGTCTAGGTCCGCGATTAGAAGGAAGCCTGTTGCGTTGAGTCATGTACCTGATAGGAAGGTCTTTAGAAGGAATCCTTTTCAGAAGCGCAATGTCTGGGTGGAGGAGACCTGGACCGGGACTTCATAAGAGGAGACCTATCAGAAGAATCAGAACTTCCGGTCCGAGGTACACCAGGAATTTAGCCACTATTATATGAAGATTTGGACTGTGAAGTTAACTCTGAAAGAAGAAACAGTGAACTACATTTTAGTAAAGTACGTAAGGCAAAGTAGAATGCAAATTCCGGAAAATTGGTTGGAATTTTTAAATCAGTGATTCAATTAATGCAATTTGAAATATTAAGTGAGGTGGGAGTTAGAACCTACATTTATAACCCTACTCTCTAAATTTAAAGCAGTAAAATATAACTAATTCTCAGTTAAATTCTACTAATTCCTCTATCTATAATTGTGTCACTGACTATTAGTAAAATTGTATTTATTGGACTAGTAAAAAGAAAATTACTAATTAAATCAGTTATATATATATATATTTTTTTTTTATTATTATTATATATTTTTTATTATTTTATTTATATTATATTTATTTTATTATATTGTATTTATTATTATTATTATTATTATATTCAGCCACAATCACATCTGACAACCGTGAGATAGGTGGCTACAGTCTGTAAAGGAAGCGATACGATGATCCAGCAAAAGCCTCGTGCACCTTGAAAACACGGAACGACCCAAGGACAACCGCCTTCTGCATTTTTCCCGCAAGTGTTCTAGCATATTGTTGACACGCAGGGATGCTTTTTAGGCCATTAACATGTGAAAGCTTGGCACCTCCAAGAGCGCCGATGATAAGGACGATCAGTTTAACAGAATATTCCGGGTACAATCGTTGCAACTCCCTTATAAGGTCTCGATACCTCTTTCTTTTCATTTTCCTTGGCTATGATGTTTTTGTCAGCTGGTGCCGAAAATTCGATAACGAACATGGTTCGCTTTTCGAAGTCAAGAAGAACCACGTCAGGCCTCGAGTAAGCAACAGAAACAATTGTCGAGAATATAATGTTCCAGTATATGCGGCACTTCCCATTCTCGACAATCGACTCAATTTCCCTAGGAGCATTTGGAGGAGCGGGAAACGCCTAGAGGCGGAAGAGGAGCTGCTTCCCCGGTTAGGGGGTGGCGTGGTGTACCTTGTTAGACTGGAGGAGAATCCCTCGGAAGCAGTGAGATATAAAAGGTCCAAATCCGGGCTCTCCCTCACGGGGGTGGTAGTGGCTGGTCTCGGCGGTGTTACGAGCGACGTAGGCAGAGCTCGAGGCGCTGGAGGATGGCATGTCCAAGGCCCTGACGATGGCGTGGACTGGCAGAAGCGGTGACGACGGTGGGGCTCGTAGCGCCGTAGGTACCGGCGGCGGGTTTGGATAGACCACGACGATAGTGGTGCCGCGGTATGGTCCTGTCGGGAAGGTGTGACGTCCCTCTGTACGGAAGACCGGTACAGGGAGAGAGAGAGAGGTTCTCATCGCTGCCAACATGGCGATCAGCTCGCTTGTAGTCGACCCTCCTGGGCCGGATCTCTCCCTCGTTGCCGACCTTTCTGGGTCAGATATCTCCCTTTGCTCCATCATGGAGCTAGGTCAAATAGAACAAGAGTTAGGTCTTTATGGTTAATAATAATAATTAATATTTACTATTTGCAGCGGATATTCCATATGTTCTAGATAGTCATAAACTCCCCCGAACAAACGTCCTATTTCACAGACAATTTATCTAAATTGTTATCCTATTTGTAGTGTCAGAAATCATTTACTAATGTATCCCATAATAACCCTAACTTAAACGAACTTGCTTACTTATTCTTGCTTAATTCTAGTTTATCTTAACTGACGAACGTGTAGACATTTATTTCATGTGTGTACGTTCACTAATTTATGAATTTAATTGCTAACTTTATCATTAGAGCTATTGATAGTTTCAATCCAAAGGGAGTTCTTTATCATGGCTTTATTCCATGTCTTAAAAGGATTCATTAATTTACATCTTTGGATTTGGTTATGGCCTTCGGTACGGGTCTTTAATAATTAATTTCTGTTCATTAATTTTACAAGAAGGTTGCCGTCGGTTCGGGTTTTTCCTTGAGGTGGTTGAGCTCCCCGTTTCTGCTTACCCATGCGGTGAAAAAGAAAGGATAGAGAGAAGGAGAGAGAAAGAAAAGAATGTAGAGAGAAGAGTACAGCGCGCGCATTAGTGTGAGAGACAAAAACCGAAAGAGGCGTACGTGACTCGGCCCGTCGCTAAGTTGACAGCGTTGGTAAACACGGCCCTTGCACGTACTTAGCAGGCTGTCGCCACTCAGCCGGGGAGAATTTTCCGGCAATTTACACCCCGTCACTGAAGGCCTGACAATAGGAAGGGTAGGCAAACTCGTCGTTTCGAATCTCGAAAGACAGTTACTTGTCACGTAGGACGTTTCACTCAAGTTTCCTGTTTCAAAACTTGATTGAAATTTCACGTCAACTAATTTCTTGATTTCCGAGGTTCTCATCTATGCCTGACATACAGCAAGGTTGCTTATTTTTGGTTTCATTCGTGAAAAATAACATTGATAATAAACAAATTAAATTCATGAAAAAACGACGCAATTTGCATAAAAACGTTTAATAACAATTTTTTTATACGATGCGCACTTTTTTATTAATTTAGAAAAAAAATGAAAATGTCTATGTTTCAATGCCAATACATAATATGAATTACTTTAATATAAATTTATTATAATAATTCTTTTTCTTGCTATCTGAAAATAAAAATTAGTTGAAAATAAGGAGCAAATATTAAAGTAAACATAATAAAATCTGTTCATTATTTCGTAATATCTGAATGAGCAATACCAGCTCGAGGTGCAGAAATTAATTTAATATACATTCGATATAATAGTGTTGCAAAGAGTGTTGATTTGTCAACATTTTATTTTTAACTACCTGAAGTCAACATTAGTTTTTTAGATGATCAGCTTCTGTCTGCACTTTTTCCACAGCTTGTGCCTTTTGTCAGTCCAAAGTTATTCCCTGTTAGAAACTGGCTGACACGTTATCTCAACTTCGGACCATTAGAAATAGAAAAAGTTGTGAAATTACAGAAATATAAAAAGTAGCTATAGTGTGAACTATAATAATTTACATGTGATAAAATACAACGAAATGGCGGAATTTTTATTTTCAAGATGGCACACTGCCACATAAAGCATAAAATCTACGTGTCCTACAAAAAAGTGATGCAAGAAAAATTCGCAGATCTTTTTTCAGTGGATAATTTTTGGCGAATCATAATGTAGCGCTTTGAAAAAGCAGCATTTTTGTTTCCTTTTCCTTTTCTTAATACGGTGAGTTATTTGGCTTAAGATCATCGGATTCTTTTGTTTGTTTAGATTTTGAAAATACTATAACTCTGATAATTTTCGTTTCATCGAAATAAGTCGTCAAAGACCAATTTAATAGACTAAATTGGCCATGGACATTTGACAAATACCAGGGTGGAAGGTCAAATTTTACACAAATCTAATACCTTCTCTGATTAGAATGTAATAGGATTGCTGCCACCAAGCCAAATCAGTAACAGCGTTAAACGAAAATATTCGTCTGTCTTGTATCTGAACAAGCTCCGAGGATTTGGAGACTATCCTGAAAACTGACGTTTATTTCTGAATTAAAAATTTATTCTTGGTAGTATATCTTTATTTCTAGCTCTACTGAAACTCAAGAGAAGTCTCTGCTCTTCTGTTATAAGATTCATGAATTGTTCCAACTCCAGTATTATCAAATCTAATGTTTAAGATTTTCCGGTGGTTGAGGTTATGTTGACCATTGTTTTGAATAATCAGAATGGCACATAACTTTAACTAGAGGTTAACCAAACTTCAAAAGTTTCAATAGAACTTAATTATAATGTTCAATTTCCAAACGACAACTCCCTGTTTAGCAATGTTCTCATTATAAGTCATTGTATATCAATTATTCAACGATTAAGCTCCACAAGTTTCAAACAAGTTGTCAACAGCGTATATAAATTAGAGCGGTATTTGGCTTTAAAACATGTTTTACGTAGCAAAATAAAAAATATAAAGATAAAAGAAGAAAAGAGTGAGAAAAGGTTTTAGTTGACTTTTATTTTGTTCCTTTGCGTGATATTTTATTAAAATTGGTTTCTAATAACCAGGTCCTGACGTACAGCTATCATGAAGAGAAGAAAATTACATTTTTTATTGAATTATTAGCGCAAGAAGGATTGCCTTTTACACATGTTTCGCGGTTTTAATATCAAAATTTCTTCTGATATGAAGTTTGGGACCAACGGGAGCGTCATCCATTTCTTCTTTGGTCATTGGGGTAACAGTGCCACTTTCCATGTTTATTTTTGCCCGTTTTGTATGTTTTGTAGCATATACGTGGGCATATATTCCAGCCAGATTATTGGGACTCTCCAATATTGCAAAGACATCACCATCAGAAGTCGATAGAACAATTTGTTCGTTGGTTGGCACCGGCTCAAATTTATAACCTCCTCGTGTCACTTTAAGTTTTTTATCGGCAGAAAAAGTGAATCTTCGAAGTTCAAATACACGTTTGGAAGCCGTGTGGGGATATAGCCGAATAAATGGAAGTTTATCAAGCTTATGTCCAGGTCCGTGATTAGATGGAAGCCTGTTGGGAATTTTCATGCACCTAATTGGGGGATTAGGTCGTGAAGAAGAAGCCTCTTCAGAAAAACAATGTCCTGGAGGAGGAGACCTGGACCTGGATCTTACAGGAGGAGGAGGAGACCTCTCAGGAGATTTAGAACTTCCGGTATGAGGAATAGAGCCACTACTCCATAAAGATTCAGACTGTGAACTTAAATCTGCAACAAGAAAGAGAAAATTATGTTTTAGTAAAGTAGATAAGGCACACATGACGCGCACGTGTTTATTGGTTAGATATTAAATTTTTAATAATTTAAAAAAAGTTTTAAGTAAGAAAGCAAATATAATGTTTAGACGGTATAGAGAATAAAAAGTTAGAAGTATATGGATTAACAACATGATAAAACTTCTTAACATATGTTTGTTTGACTGAATGAAAAAACGCTTGTGAATAATTAAGGCAAAATCAAAATGCTGTAGTAAAAACTTAACCCATAACTCAGAATAAGGCGACCCAATTGAAAACGATTGGAAACATTATAGAAGGTAGGACTGCGCCATTATTTTGAAACTCAGACTAAATAAATTATAGGTAACTCATTACATTTTTAGTAGAAAAACTAATCAAATCCTTTTAAGCTTCCTGTAATATAACAATTTCGTTTTATATATAAGTTTGATTTAAAATCCTTCCTTGTCATATTTACATATATTAATGAACGTTTGAACTCGAAATCGCGGTTTGAAATGTTTTAATTACATATTTAGGACGCTCATTGATCAGAAAACTTCCACTCCGATTGTTTTAATTTCCAATTTAGTCTTAAATACTTTAAATAACAAAATTGTCTTCAATTTTAGTGGCTACCTTGCGAATAATAGAAAAAGTTTGTTTTGCGCCAATCATTAGTGGTATAGGGGAAGTCATAATCTAAGGATTACCGAATGTAATATCACCGACATTGATGTAAATTCACCTTTCAATTAACAAAGAATTTTGTCCATCATTTTGAGTACTTATATTTCAATAAACTAAAAATTTAGAAAGTTGAATTAATAAAAACTTTTTTTTATCAGATGAATTTATGTGTTAATAATTGCGAATAATTAAAAATTGAGACCTCTTTCTGAAAAAAAAATTTGATCTCTAATATTAATTTTTAATTGTTTAGTTTAATTCAATTAATAACAGCTTGACATTTTTCAATAATTCCCGCCAGACAAAAGTTTCTAAAAGGGTTGATTTCCAGTGAATAGAAAAATAACAAAATTTAATTAATTTTATTCCAAAAACTTGGTGAGATAAAAAATATTTCTCGGCTCCAAACTCACAGCTAATCATCATTGGCAATTTTCTTCTCATATAAACAAATTTAATTCAATTTGAGGCCCGAAAAATAAAACTAACAATCGCGGTCCTCTTCTTTCAATTTTTACACAAAATTCGTTTTTTTCTCAAAAAATCTACCAACTCTATACGATTTTTAAAACCTACTTAATCTTTTTAATTTGAACTGCAAATTCGTATTGCGCTAATTTTAAAATTGATTTTATTATATAATAACAGATAAGGTGCTAAAGTTATTAAGAAAATGGAAACAAGCAACGTCATTTTAGTTGAATACGAGGGTGGATTGATAAGTTTCCGGCCTGACCAAGAAAAACAACGTTTTTAAGAATTTTTTTTTTTTATTTCTCAACATAATCTCCTCCAAG
>NC_046657.1:53185933-53213712 GCF_010883055.1 Belonocnema kinseyi
AGCTATCTAAGGATGGTACTATAGAACGCCACCTCAAGGTAGGCCTAGTGGCGCCATCTCTTGGTCAGGCCGGAAACTTATCAATCCACCCTCGTAATATAAGAGTAATTTTAATGAAAAGAATGGAAATTAACTAATAGTAATATTGTGATAATTTATTAAAAAATCTAAAATAAAATTGTATGATTCATTAGGATGGTCTAAAGAAGTGATTTTATAGCGATTTATTTTTTTTGTGATTTTATTTTATTGATTTACTTTAATGTAAAATTCCAGTATCTTATACAAAAAATGAGGAATATCAAGATTGCCATGTAAATGATGGATAAGGACATTATAATAATTTAGCCTAAGACTAGCTTGACGTTCTTTTAATGCAATTTGTAAAGGAGTAGGTTGATTTACGAAAATAATTTATAGAAAGGTTACCATTATCATTTTTTATAATTCTAATATTAAGAAAGTTAATGGTATAATTCTTTTCTGATTCAAGTGCGAATTGTAATATTTTACGCATTAATTTAAAAGTTTTACTAGTTTGTACTGTCATATCTTTAGGGATAATTAAACAAGTATAATCGACATACCTAAAGATGCAATAATTTAGAAATCTAATTTGTTAAAAATTTCTGATTCTAAATTTTAAATTACCTAGTCAGCTAAATTATTGAAGCTATATACATTACAATATACTTTATATTTTATTAATTTGAATTTTAAAAATGACATCATAGAAATAATTTTTTAATTCATTAGTTTTTATTACTATTTTTTAATTTTTACCTTATTATAAATTTAATCAGTTTGTTTTATTTTTACATCTATTCTAGAATATAAATTTTTACCAATGAGTTCTCGTGATGATAAAAACAGTTACAAATAGTTAAAAACAATATTTAATTTTTAACTATTTGAATTATGATTTAAAATTTGTGTGCTGTTTATCAAAAACTCCCCTCTTATTGCCCCTATGCAAATTCACCAAGGGTGAGACGCAATCAAAATACGAAAATTATAGATATTACTCATTCTTGAAGGAAAGGCGTTCCATATGAAATGTGAAGGATTTTAAGGTTATGATAAATATCAAATTGTAAAGTACACGTAAAGACCCGATTGGGTCCCCATTTAGTTCCTTTTCAAAAAACTCAAAAAAACAGTAAAATTAACTTTTAAATTGTTGAAATTTGGATTCTACGTTGAAATTTATTATAGAAGGTGAAGGAATAATCGCAATAGTTTTTTTTGCAACGGTAAGAAGTTTAAAAAAATATAAGACGTATAATGCCTGTTGACTGCTACACTTCAAACGCATCACCCGTAAGTAGCAGTCAACCGGCGTTATAGGTCTTTAACATTTTTTTAACTTCTTGAGTTTCCAATAGAAAATTCAACGCAGAATCCGAATTTCAACAGTTTAAAAGTTGATCTTGATGTTTTTTTTAGTTTTTTAAAAAGGAACCGAATGGAGACCCAATGGGGTCTCTGCGGGTACTTTGTAGAGGCTCCATACGGTTCCTTCGGCCTGTCAGCGTAATATATAATTGCAATATCTTATTAATTACATGTATGATTATTTACAGTATTTATGATTTTAAATAGGCCTGCTTCTTTCCAAAAATTCGTATTAGAAAACTTCGGCACCCGCCAATGTTCATCTAATTGATATTAACAAACTGAAAAGAAACCCTCACAAAGTATTCCCATAGAACCCAAGTTTTTTGCCAATTTTGAACATTTTTAAAATTTCTGGAAAATATTCTTCTTAAATTAACTACGGTCAGAGTATTCTTACTGAAACCAACACCTTTAGTAAGCTCAGTACTTCTCAAGGTAAGCTACTAACATCCTTGGCTTTTTTGAAACGGTGCAGGGACAACAAAATCGTCCCAAAATTCTTACAACTGAAAAATTCTTTGGGAACATCTAAATCCAAATCGATTCTGCATAATACAAGTTTGCTTCTCGTGAAAGAAAGAATACAGCATACCAAATTTCTTTTGCACACTACTTCTAAAAAACTATTAAACCTTCACCTTTCCCTATCAAATACCCTCAGATTTGACATTTGGTCCACATTGGACCGCATATCGTTTGACTAATCCCAACGGATTAAAGAGCTTACCACCAAAAAAAATAAAATTTACAAATTACTTCCAGGAAAGTAAATTCTACTAACAAATACAGTAAAAAATATCTCCGATCATCCTCTCAACAATGAAATGATTTCAGCCTTATCTAAAGGACATGATTTTGCTGTAGCTCCATTAAAAATACCGAGAGAAGAAATAATCAGCAATTTAGAATCCACAATATATACCCTTCCACCCGAAACAGCGAATGACATGCGAAGCATGACGACCAACATTTTACGCCAAGCTCAAGTTCCCTCCTCAAACTTAAAAAAACAGGAAAAACCGCAATTGAAGAACTCAATCAAAATAAAGATATTATAATATTTCCCGCAGAAAAAGGCAACACAATAGTAATAATGAATATAGAAGACTATAACAACGAAATCATGGACCTTCTAACTGACGATACATACAAAAAACTTAAAAAGGAGCCCACAAAAACAATAGTCAGTAAAACAAAAACTCTTCTCAAAGACTCTAAACTTGACAGCCAAACAATATCTAACTTAATACCTACTAATCCCATCTCTCCAAGACTTTACCGGCTCCCAAAAATCCATAAAGAAAACATGCCACTCAGACCCATCGTCTGCGCAATAAACTCACCAACTTACAACCTGACACGCTTCCTCGCTGCAAAACTAAATCCTTTTACAGGAAACTCCATCACTCCCGTCCAAAACTCATTTGACTTTATTAAAAAGATACAACAGATTCACATTAAATCAAAGACATCATAGTGAGTTTCGACATAGTATCTCTTTTTACGAAAGTATCAATCTCGGAAACAATTGATATTATTAAATCTTTCACAAAATTCCCTTCCGAGCTTGTACCTTTGATAGAACAGTGTCTAAATAATACTTACTTCTCGTTCAATAATCAATTCTACGAGCAAACCTCAAGGGCAGCAATGGGATCCCCAATCTCACCTGTAATAGCCAATGTCTTTATGTAACATCTAGAAACTCAAACCTTCAACCAAGCCAAACTTAAACCATAATTCTGGTTCCGTTACGTTGATGACACATTTGTCATCTGGCGACATGGACGAGATGAACTAAATAAGTTTTACGATTTTATCAATCAATTACATCCTAATATCCAGTTCACCATGGAAATAGAACAAACCGGAAAATTGCCTTTCTTGCACGTATTAGTTTACAAAAAATCTGATAACACATTAGGGCATGAAGTTTACAGAAAACCCACGCATACAAACAGATACCTAAAGCCTCCACCCACCATCACCCATCTCAAAAACAATCGGTCATCAACTCCCTTGTATGCAGAGCTGTCTCCATAACAGATAAAGATAACTTACGAAAGGAATTACAAAACGTTAAACAAATCCTAATACAAAACGATTACACAAACAAACAAATTCATAAAGCAATAAGAAACACACTAAAAAGCAAGTCAACACAACCTACGAAAAAAGAGAGAAAAACGACCACCGCCCTACCCTACAACCAAGGTGCCACAGAACAAATAGGAAGAATTCTCAACAAACGCAACATCCGAACCATATTTAAACCACCTGCGGAAATAGGACAACTACCAGATAACTCTAAAATAAAAGGGCACTCCTCAGCGATCCAGGAGTATATGAAATCCTTTGTTCTTGTGGCAAAGTATATATTGGAGATACCGGGAGAGCGGTGAGCCAACGTATTAAGGAACATGAAAGTAAAGTCAGGCTAAAACACTTCACGCAATCAGCACTAGCTGAACATCATATCAAAACAGGTCATAACATTTAATTTGATGAAACAACAATCATTGCAAAAGCACACAAAAAATTTCCAAGAAAACATAGAGAAGCAATTGAAATCTTAAAACACCCTAATAACAACAATACGGACAATATATACAACACCAATCCGATTTGGCTTTCCGTTCTCCTAGATGTTTTAAAAAAGACTTTATTAGCCAATGAAATTCGACCAGTCTCCACGGTGGGGCGCTCTGACCAATCACAGGCATCGTAGAGACTATACCTAAGAACAACATGACCTGATACCTCAGTTTCTGGTCCGCCCTGAAGATGTGAACTGCAATTCTCACGAAACGTCAGCAAACAATTCGTAGTTTTTTTAAAAGAGTGGAACCCGAAATATCTATTTTTATCAAAATGAATCATCGTGAAAGCATAAAATCTATGATCAAAAAATTTGTTGAGGAAATGATTATTTTCCCGACAAAAATGAATTTTGCGAAAGATAGAAATCAGCGGGTAGCAGACGGCAGCATTTGAACGGTTAGAATCGTTTGCTAATTTATTTTTTTACTCACAATTCTGACATAATAGTAGAATTCTAGAGACCAACAAATGTTCCAAAGGGCCAGGTCTTAATGATGGTGCCCCTCAATTTTGCGAAATACGTTGCGAAAATGAGCAAAAAGCAGAGAGAATTCACATACCCTGTCTGTGTTTTTGTAACTGTATTTGTAACCAAGCAACAGGCTAGCTGTTACCTTCACTCTTTTAGCAAACGATTCTAACCTTTCAAATGCTGCCGTCTGCTACTTGCTGATTTCTATCTTTCGCAAAATTCATATTTGTCGGGAAAATAATCATTTTCTCAATTTTTTTTTTATTTTTAAACGTTTTACTGATCCGAGGATCTCGCAAAACCCCGGATATTCAACAATTTTTCTTTCTTTCGTTCACAAATTCTTCGGAAAAATATACATATAGATTCAGTGCCGTACAAAAAAATTCAATGTCGGATTGAACCAACACCCTTAAACAAACTGGTTTCATGAATATTCAGTAAAATACAACAATTTACATTTTTATGAAAAATTAAAGTGAATAAATTAAATATAATTAACCATAATAACAGCAATTCTAGGGAAATTGTTAAAGAAGTGAGGTTTCATACTAAAATATTAACGAAAACTTTTTTTCAATTAGATGAAATCTAAAACTTGCCGAAAATTAGGTTCTGCAAACAGAAATCATTGAAATCGTCATCACTTTTTTATGTTAAATATTTTTTTAAGAAATAACAAAGAAGAGAAAATGTAGTAAATTCTATGCTAGAACATTACATTCAATTCAAACCCGACTTAAATGTTCAAAATTTTATTAAATTCGTAGGTTTCAATGAGTCGCTACAAAAGGCTTTCTCAAGTTTAGAAGTACTAATTTTGGGACAAAATTCAACAAACCAAACTAAGCAGTCAACTTTTTAAAATTTTTACACAAAATTCCTATTCCTTGATGAAATCCTTGACATTTAATACAATTTTTTTAATTCGATAAGATTGTTTTATTTGAGCCTCAAATTTATATTTCAGGCTTGAAAAAGCTTGCATTATACCCAATAAATTACATAGAAATTCAACAATGTAATAACATTTTTAAAACTTGAGGCCCGTTTTTCAATTTTCTACTCAACATTCATATTTTCTGACTTTAAATTAACACAATAATAATGGCTTTCGAAAGATAAGTCACATCTGTGACTTAATATCGTTAGGAATTTTTTCCGATTTTGTGCTGCCATTGAGAACGGTCTTTTTATTTCTGGACATATCTATCGGTGGTCTGAATTGGAAACGAAATTGACTGTTAATTACATAGAAAATTCTATTGTGCTGCGGTGGCTGTATTACCTGTTTGGGAAACATAAGGCTTGTTGTGGGATATTTTGCATTTCTTCTATGATACGCTGGTGTTGTGCTCCCTGCTGAGGTAGATTTATTGTAAATCTTGATGCCAGCAGTCCTCTGTACACTTTCTGGTACGTTTTTTCCTCATTATTGTTGTGTTACGTTAACTTTATTTGAAGTTCGGCATTGATAAAACTTATTGTATAAACCACACTAAAAACATCTGCTCTTACAATGTCTAATGCAAAAATGTCCAAAGATACCAAACAACGCTCTGAGCTGACTGTCGACAAGGCACATCGCTCTAAACCGTCGAGTGATATGACAGATCGCGCTTGTCGGCACAACAGTCACCCTCCGAGAACTGGAGGTATTAAATGTACTGGCTGTGGTACTCCTTTTCGCGATGGTTGTGCCTCCAGATACAAGACTTCTTCGGATGAAATAATTTTTAAATTTTGCTCAACAGCTTCCAGACCCACTTCTCCTAACACTGCGTTTTCAAACGAATCACTCGAAGCAATTATGACTTAATTATTAGAAAAAAATCTTGTGGCTATAAAAGAAGAGCTAGCTAAAAGCAAGGAAGACTTCAACACTACCATGCAGATTCTATCTAAAAAATGAGACACAATCTCTGATCGTCAGAAGGCCACAGAAGAGACCGTGAATATTGTCAAGACTCGACTGAATGCTGTGGAAGCAACGTTATCGGATATAAAACGTGTTAACTCACCTGCCGATACAAACGAAGTTATATCTGAAGTCCTGGATCGTCAGTCCAGAACGAAAAATTTAATTTTTTATCGAATTCCTGAATCCAATGCAAGTACAACCGAGATGAGAATTGCGGATAATTGGACCAAATTAATCGAAATTTTTGTCAAAACTGAAACGACACAGTGGGCAAGAAAACTCACAAGCAATTTCGGCCAGTCAAAGTCATTTTCTCTGACGCTGGATCAGCCTCAAAATTACTGCCTAACAAATCCAAATACGACGGACCGTACAGATTCCACGCTGATCTAACATTTCCATTTACTACGAAAATGTGAAAAGGCTAAAAACGAAACTGCAGGAACTAGAAAACGCCATCTCAGTCTCATTTACTCGGTAGGACGTGATTGTATTCACGGAAACTGGGTTGCATCCTGGCATAAGCGACGCCGAACTTGGTCTTAAAAATTACCACGTTTTTCGAGCAGATAAAATTTCTAGTACCAGCAGTCTTGAAAGGGGTGGGGGTATACTAATACCCGTAAGCAACGAACTGCGTTGGAATCTGATGCCTTCCTTAGAAAACAGTGCAATCGATCCCTTATTTCGCTGTGATGCTTTTCATCCTCCTCTGAACATTTCCATTTCCACAAAAAAATTAATTTGATTGAAAAAATAGCGCATAAAAAATTCAAAAAAACGCAAACTTTAACTAATTATGAGGCTTTTCCATCCCTTAGATCTAGATGCAAAACATTGAGTAAAACATTATACTGCGAATATGCAATCAGAATGGAGGAAGATATAGAAAATAATGCAATGACCTTTTGGCGCTTCGTAACCAATATATGTTCTAAAACATCTGCCCAAACAGTCTTAACTCACAAGAACGTAGAAATATGCAATGGAAATCAAATCGCTCAACTCCTACAAAAGGACTTAGATATTATCAGCCATCGGTGCCAAATAAATGGAATGTCTTTTAACGTCGACAAATGCCAAACTATCTCGTTCTCGCGCAAATATGTATTTATAAAACATCAGTATCACATAAAGGAATCTCCTCTCTAGATAGCCGCAAGCACAAATGATTCAGGCATAATATTTATCAGCGATCTTATTTTTACAGAACAATATAGCAGCGTAATCCTTGAAGTTTCGAAAATACTTGGACTTATACTCCGTACTTCTAAAGACTTCCGACAAATAAAAACAATGAAAACGCTTTTTGCGTCCTTAGTCCGACCCATACTAGAATACGCCTCCGTGATCTGGGCTCTGCATAAAAAAGCCTATAAAGATCAAATTGAGTCGATTCAAAGTCGTTTCCTGTGAGTGATTGCGTTCAAACTGAAGATCCCTAGAGAGACTGGTTAACTTAATGCTGTTAATGAAATAGTAAAACTCGAATCCTAAGACAACGAAAGATATCTTGCGGGTCAAATATTTTTACACATAATACTTAATGGTCACCTTGACCTCTCTGAGATATTGCAACAAATACCATTCTCATCGAGAAGGTTGAGAGATGTTCAATTGTCCGAAATACCTAAATACAACACAGATTATGCCTTAGACACCACAGTGATGTAAATGTGCAGTATATATAATTCAATTTACGAAATTTATTGCGCTTTAGATATCTTTAACCAACCTATTAATCAATTAATTACTACGATAAATGCTTTTTGGAACATTTAGCAGATCACGGTATTCAGGTATTCCATAATTTCTCATTGATGCGCACCCGTAACCTACCCGATATTACTTTACTAATTTTTATAAATATTCGTAATCAATATTTGCACGCCTTTTAAAATTTTTTTTGTAATGATTTAAGTAACGTCGTAAAGATTGAAAAATCAATAATTTTATGATTGCTTCTTCTTTTTTCACGAATATTAATACTAAGCCTACCATCATGCAAACGAACAAAATATTTAAGTCGCTACTTGTATGCATCAAGCTATGTTTTAAGCAAATATGTGTACCAAAGTGAATAACCGTTAATAAACTAAATCAAATCAAATCAAAATTCCTCCTTTTACTGACATTCATGAAAATCTAACGATTTAATCGAATTTTCCAATATGCTCATTTTATTCAAAATTTGTTTATTGAAAACACGTGTAAATGGAACTGAATTACTAAAAAAATCAGTTGCCAGAAGAAGTAAATAATCTTGAATATTTAGACTGATACAAATATTATATTAAAAATGTTTAAAATACACTTTTGATTTTCTTTAAATGTAAAGTTCTGTATAGTTAGAATTTTCCAAAGTTCTAAACTAATTTTTAACATTTTAATCAGTATGTTGCGTTTTTGTTTTCTTAAATATTCAACAATTTGTCCACTTTTCAAGTAGGTTAAGGCAATAATTAATTTAAATTTCAACCCGATTCACCTGATATTGACGATTCGGAATAAAAATTTTAAAAAGTTTTTTTTTCTTATAAGTAATTGTAAAACTTCAAGATTTGAAGAGAAATTATTTGATTCACAAATAGTTCAGTCAAACAATCATTTTAAACAATCAATTATTTGAACCATTTCTTTTGTTTAAACAATTTTTCCCGAGTTTTCTCTTAGGTTAATGACACCATTAACGAATGATAAAAGTAATTTTTTCTAGATATTTTTGTCAATTTTTAAAACAATTTTTATTCATTTAAACAATGTTCTAATCCAGTCAATCGTGAAATATTTTAATTTAATTTAGAAGCATTGTCCTTGAAATTGGTCAAAATTATTTATATAAAACTAATATTTTGTATTTTGTGGAGAATTTCCGGGTACAATGAAAGGGGGTTGAGGGCATCAACATTAAAAGTTATTGGGTGTGAATTTTTCCATGATGATTTCTTGAGAGGCGGTCAAGGTTTAATTAATTAAGTTAATGTTGCCCGATTTGTAAAAATATGGAATTTATTTTTCCCCAAAGCAAACGAATTTGGAAAGGGGAAAAGTGGGATCGATTACCGAAAATTGAAAGTCAAATTTTTACAGGCTTATATGTCGACCGGGCGACTTCTCAGAGAACGCAGCCTTATCCTTGCATGCTGGGATCTACAAGGATGGACGAACCCCTTTCCCTAGCTTCTCGTGGAAACAACAATTAAAACACCAAACATAGTTCCAGTAAGTGCGGTTCAAAACAACAGAATGCCCAGGTCTCCCGACAATGGGTCTGCCAACAATGCTAACCATTCTAGAGCTGGGGGATCCAATGAAGATGGATTCAAAATAATAGATCGACGGAATTTTGAACTTTCAGGTGGACGGAGTGACTGAACCGCGACTTGCTAGAGTGCTACGATGCGATTGTGGCCCCTGAACGGGCCCACTTCTGCGAAGCCATGCCGAACTACTCCAAAAAAGGGGCTATGGAAGCGGAACGCCTAATCTGCCGCAGCTAGAACAATCTGGCAGCAGAGAAAGAGAGGCGACACTAAGACCTACCGCGGTCAGGTATCCGATAAAAGAAGAGCGATGCTTTATGACCCGGACAAACATCAGCACCCAGATTACTCTTATGCTTAATGATCTGGCTGAAGTGGATGACGAGCTTCATGGACATTTTTCCGAAGGATCTGACCCTTGGGCCGTCAATTGTTATGTGTATAATGCAGCAAGAGTTTTGGCCGATGCGAACCGTACAAGAAAACCAATGGTTGATCATAAGACTAAAAGACGAATGCATCAACTTGCCATAAAGATAGGCTGGGCAAGACAGTTCGCGCCCCGCATTTAGTGTGTTATTGAGTACATCACATCTGGCAGGAATTTTACCGCCAAAGTTCGAAAGTTCGCGTGCCAACTCCGAACCCGTTATCACACACTTAACAAGTCAAAGCTGCTGACCATCAGGCAGCGTCTACCTTTCAGTGCATGATTAATTACGTCACATCTGGCAAGAATTTTACCGATAAGACTCAAAAGTTTGCGCGCGAACTCGGGATCCGCTGTCACACACTTAACAAATCAAAGCCCATCACTTCCGAGGAGGTGCAAAACGTATTAAGAGGGATGAACAACTATTCTGCTCCGGAACCAGATAGTATCAAGACCTTTTGTTGGAGAAAGTTTCCTTCAACCCATTAGCATTTGGCCCGTGGTTCCACTTCATTTTGAAAGTCGAAAGAGCCAATTCCGGAGTGGTTGGTGCAAGGACGCACAGAACTCATGCCGATAATAGGCAACTTAGTTGACGCGAAGAATTACAGGCCAATCACTTGTCGGAACATACTGCATAAGATAATAACAGCTATCCTAAATGATAGGGCTGTTCAGGCAATTGAACCTGTGTGGCAAGAAATGTATGAACAACGAGGCTTAAAGAAAGGCGTAGCCGGATGTCGGGAAAACCTGCTCATCGATAGATGTGTCTGCAAAGATGCAGCATTCTACCAGCGTGACCTATCAATGGCTTGGATTGATTACCGGTATCGTAAGGTACATAGAGAGATTGATGCCGGTTTGGAAAACAAGATTTAGTATCTCAGATTTTCAGATTAGCATCCGCTCCCGGTGAAATCCTGCGGTTGTCGTTATGACAAACTTTTATTTGTATATATACTAGTAGTAGGAGTAGTTTTTTTGTTTTTTTTTTTGTTAAAGGAGTAAAACGGGAAATGCTCATGCACTTACCACATTCGAAGTTTGGGAACCATAAGCCCAATATGTACACATCACGCATATATACGTAACGTATATATACGTGAGATGCACACATGGGCAAATAGTCCACAAGGAACGAATGTGAGGAAATGTGAGGAATGTGACGAACGCGTCGTCCTCGGCAGAAGAGACAGTTGTCTCTTCTCGGGCTCGCCGGCTTTCGACCCCGTGAGATGGTCTCCTGTTCTATTGAGCCTCTCTCTTTCTGAGCTGCTCTTCCATTTTCTTCTCTCTAAGAACCTTCTCGACAAAGTGGACGATGGAATCCCACTTTGTCTGAGAGCTGATCAACATCGCTCCGACGTTGTCCGGTGTCAAGTTAACGCCGATCTCCTCTTCTAGGGCCCGCTTTTCTGCTGACCATCTAGTGCACACAAAGAACGTATGCTTTACATCGTCTACCTGACCTGGGCAGTAATCACAGATAGGGCTAGGCTTCCTTTTCCTGCGGAATAAATAGGCATTGAAGTGACCGTGACCAGAGAGGAACTGGGTGATGTGATAGTTTACATCACCCTGTCCCCTGTTGATCCACGGTTTCACTTCGCCTATTATCCTGGCAGTCCACCTACCCACGTTATCTGCCTGCCACCGCTCCTCCCATTTGAGAAGCGTTTTTTGCCTCTACCGAGTCGCGATGGCCTTGTCGTCACTTACCCTCTTGGTCTTGTAAATCCTTTTCCTCTCAGCGGCAAGAAGGTCAACGGGGATACATCCCGCTATGACCAACACCGCCGGATCGGATACGGATCGATACGAGCATGCCACTCTAAAGGGCTCCCTTCCTTTGAACAGCCACAAGGTTTTTTCTGTGGCATTCATGTCTCAGGGCATCAGCCCAGATTTTGGCACCATACAGCATTATTGAGTTCGCCACGCTATTCTCCTCTTGCAGCTTCCCGGGCCAGCAACGTTCGGCATTAGCCTTGCCAGCATGGCGACCATTTTTTCCGCCTTTTCAGCCGCCTTCGTTATTTGAATCTTGAAGGTGAGTTTCTCATCTATCCAGGTACCTAGGTACTTCAACACATTCACAGCTTCAACGTCGTGACCGACGATGTTTGCTGTGAATGGTTTCTTGAAGTACCTCTGCCTAGTGAGAACCACCACCTCAGTCTTCTTGATGGCAAGTTGGAGACCATGACTTTCCAGCCAGTTGTCCACCCGCCTAGATACCTCTTGTACAAGACGCCTTGCCTCCTCTTCTGTACGAGCCTTGATCATTGCCGCCAAGTCATCAGCGAAACCAATGAGCCTGGCACCAACGGGCAGATCCATCAGAAGAGCGTCGTCATATACGACGTTTCAGAGGTCAGGTCCAAGTACTGACCCCTGGGCGACTCCTGCTGTAACAACTGTAGTGCGTGTACCCTCTGTCGTTTCATAGATGAGCTGCCTGTCATTAAGGTAGTCACCTACTATGGGCAGAAGGTACCCTGGCACCTCGAACCGCCTTCTAAGGACCTCCGTCGGGATACCGTCAGGACCGGGCGCTTTGCCGCATACCATTGTGGAGGCTGCTGTCCACAGTTCCTCCTTAGTGAAAAGAGGGACCGCTTCCGGCAGCGCTTCCTCTATGATGTCGCGATTTGGGTGATTGGGAAATAACTCCCCAATCACTTGCTCCATCATTTTGGGTTCCATGGCTGCGACTGGCGCACGTCCGTATAGCTTTCCCGTTACGATCTGATAGCCAAGTCCCCAAGTGTCTTGATCAGCGGCCATTCTGACCTCAATCCACTTGTAGCGCTTGCTCTCGTTGATGGCTCGGTTGAGCACCTTCTTCGTGTTCAGGTACTCCCTGTTGGCCTGGGCTGCGTCTTTACGTTTTCTGCGGTTCCTAGGAATTTTTCGCCTCAAACTGAAGCAAACAATCCTAAGTTCCGCAATCTCCTGCGCCCACCAGTATACCGGTGGTTTCTGGGGTCTCAGGACTCTCTTCGGCATTGAAGAGTTGCATCCCTGCACAATCAAGTTGATAGTGCTGTCTGCAAGCTCCTCAACGTTTTTGCTGCAGGCGGCCGGATGTGCTATTTCCCCCAACATACAACTGCCCTTCTCAGCGATTGTGCTAAGAAGTTTAGTCTAGCTGTACTTTTAGGTAGCGCATAAAGTTTTTAAATAAAAGCTGCTTGTACTCTCACTAGGTCGTCGAGATATCTCAAACTCCAAACAGGGGAACAGTACAAGGTAATACTAAATATTAGCGTCTGCATGAGCTTCAGCTGTGTTTCCAATATCTTTATCTTTGCTCTGCCTAGGGTACTTAATACTGCGCCAATAGCTTTAAAAGATTTACTGATCATTAGATCAACCACTTTTCTAGAAAGACTAGAAGACGACAAAGGGAGGCCCAAGTATAAATGATCTTTACCAAGCTAAAGCTGTTCACCAGCATAATAGAACTGCTTTTGGCTTCTTTTTCTTCCACCATCTCGCTTAAATTCAACAATCTTCGTCTTTTGTATATTAAGTGTAAGGTCGTTATGTTTGCAATATTTTTCCATGCAAAGTAGTTTCCTACGTGCATCTTGTTAAGATTCACAGAGTAAAACTAGGTCATTTGCGTATAGTAATAATAAAACGTCAATTATTCCATTCACATCTAGACCTTTCGTATTATATTTATTTCTGAAAAATGCCTCCATATCTGCTATGAAAAGGTAAAATAAAAGTGGGCTTAGAATCTCGCCCTGAAGAACAGTATGCGCATTTTACCAAAATTCAATACTGTTTTTCGAGTTAGCTAGTTTATTTCAAGATTCAACACTATATTTGTGCTTTTTAGTTCTATTTAACTGTATATACGCTCTCCTAAAAAAAATTATAGACACCTTTGACAGCAGAGGGAAACCCCAATTTTCTGCGTCTTAAGAGACGTCTGTTGGCGGCAATGCGTACTTTTGTGTATGGATAGGTTACAATTACAGACAGACGCGCGGGAGGTGGGCAGCGAGAGTACTGGCAGTGCTGGTAGTAAAGTAGGCAGGGAAGAAATATCCAGTAGGACACGACGGCCAGTTTTGCGTGGCCCGGTGTCAAGTGGTGCGTCAGGAAGGGGGAAGAATCGGAGCGAAAGAAGAGATCAGGCAAGGGAGAGAGCGTCCAGTGCAAGTGAGGGGGAAGATCTCTTGAAGAGGAAAAGGGAAAGCAAAGAGAGTCCGGGGAAAAGCGCGCTAGAGAGTCCCTTAAAAAAAGCGTACGAACACGTAGGTCGTAGGATTTCAGAGGGAGTTGGTGTCGGTAAGGAATGAAAAAGAGAATAAAATAAAGGAGATGGAAGAAGATATTAGGGTGTGGAATGAAAGGGCGGAAAAAAGACTGGAGAAGGTGGAGAGCAGATCGGGAATGGAAGCAGTTGACATGAGGGAGGGCGAGAAGAAGTTATTTGGGAGAAAGTGGAGATCATGATAGAAGAGAAAGCGGGAGAGCGGAGGAATGAAAAGGACGAGAGAGCGGATAGGGAAAGGATAAGGGCAATGGCGGTGAGGATGAAGAGAAGAAAGAAGGAAGATAGGAGAAATAATATAGTGATAAGAGGATTGAAGCTAAGGAGCGGGGAAGAAAGGGAATGGGGTGGAAGCTCTGCTATAGAGCATAGGGTAGGCAAAGACAAAGTAGGGAAAGTTAGGATGAAGGGAAGAAAGGAGAATGGAGTGTCGGTGGTGTAATTGAAGAGCTGGGAAGAAAAATTGGGGGTAATGCGTAACAAAAATATGGTAAAGGACAGTAAGGTTTTTATCGATCAAGATTTGACGAGGAAGGAAAGAGATTTCAGAGAATGCTAAATGACAGGGCTAGGAAGGAGAGGAGCGAAGGGAGAGCGGCGAAGGTAACGTATCGGAGAATAAAAATAGACGAGAAAATGTGGATATGGGGCGAGGAGAAGGGGGTATTAAAGGAAGTGCAGGGGAATTTATTTCGGAGGAAGTATGTGGGTGGGAGTAAAGCAGGGTGAAGGAGTGTTAAAGGTGTTGTACTGGTAGAGACGTGGGTAGAGAGAACGGAATGGGATAGCGTAGAGCGAAAGTTGCCAAGGGAGAATGCACGTATGAGATTAAGAGGGGTTTTAGGGCTTTGAGGGGGAGTCGGTGGCCGAGATATGAGAGGATCTACAAGAAAAAGTGAAAGGTTGTGTTTAAAAGACTGTATTTAGGGCGAAGAAGAAAGGATTGGTGAAGCTGTGGTGGGATAGGGAATGTAAAATGATGAATAGAAAAGTGAAAAAGAAGTACAGGATGTGGAAGCAAGGAACCGCGAAAGGGGAGGAGTACGTAGAAATGAGGAAGGAGTTTAGAGCGATGTGTAAGAAGAAAGAGGAGGAAAGAGTAAAAGAGATGGAAGAGGATTTGAGAATCGTTAAGGCAGAAGGGGACATGTGGAAGATAATTAATAGGGTTAGGAAACGTAGGGTGGTGATGAGTGACAAAATAGGGAGCGACGAATGGAGGAAATTTTTTAATGATTCATTTGAGGGGTCAGTTACTCGAAAGAGAGATGAGGGGATTAGAAGAAACAGAGAGGTAGATGAAGAGGAGATGAACGATGAGGAGATAGAGAAGAAGATAAGGAAGTTCAAAAAATCGAAGGCAGCAGAGATTGACGGGGTAGAGAACGAAGCGTGGAGAGGGAAGTGAATAGATGCCTGATCTAGAGGATAAGGGAGGTATATGAGTAGACGAAAGATAAGGTGAGAGAAAGGGAGGGAATCTCTGAGGGATTCTGGATGGATGGCTTTTTGCAATATTGATCGCGGATATGGAAAGTTAGTTAGCGGCCGGAGTGGTAGAAGGTGTTAGGGAAGGAGGAGTCAGGATATAGTCATTAGCATATGCAGATGACGTAGTGCTGCTGGCAAAGAGCAAAGAATTTTTAAAGGAGGTGGTGAAGAGGTTGAGAAGATACTTTAGCAAAAATAGGCCAGAGTTAAGTGTGGACAAGTCGAAGGTTATGGTGTTCAGGAAGGGAGGTGGGAGAGATAGGGGAGGGGAGTGGAAATGGAAGGGAGAAGCGGTATAGGAGGTGAAAGAGTTTGTGTACTTTGGCTTCCTGTTTCGAAGGAATGGGGGAGTGGATGGTCATATAAAAGAGAGGATTCAAAGGGCAAATGTGATGATGAGGCAGATGTGGGGGCTGGGGGAGAGGTTTTTCGCAGATGATTTTGTAAGAAGAATGAAATAGTTTGATTCGCTAGTGCTGAGTGTCTTATTTTACGGAGTGGAGGTGTGGGGTTACAAGGTAAGTGAGGAGGTAAATAGGATACAGGAGAGGTGTGTAAAGTGAAAACTATGGTTGGCAAGGAATACGTTGAACTAATTTGTCAGGAGGGAGACAGGAAGAACGAGTTTACGGATTATAACAGGAAGTGGAGCGTGTAAATATGAGGAGAAATTTTTGGAAGAGGGGGGAATTAAATTGGTCAGGGGTGTTGTTGGGAGAAGGAGAACAGACGTAGTGGTGCAAAAATGGAAGTGGAAAGGGAAATGTATTTCAGAACGAATGGATTGCAGATGAATGAAGTTAGCAGGAGGCATGAGGAGGGAAGGAAGGTATGTGGGTTGCTTCAAAAGAATGGGATAGAGAAAGCGAAGGCAGAAGGAGAGAAGAGGATAAGAGAGTCAAAGTTTAACGGGAACTATGTGTGGATTATGCCAAGGGAAAAAGCGCAATATTTGTGTAAGAAAGGAGAGCAAGGTAGTCAGAGTCTTATAGCGAGAATAAGATGCGGTTACATGGAAGGTTATAATAGCCTCGGGCTTTCTAGAGAGAAGAGAATGCGTGAACTGTGCGAAAAAGGGGATGCAAAAGTTGAGCACTGTTTGGAGGAGAGTGAAGAGGTGGAAAGGAGTGAGATAAGCATGGAGGTGTTGTTGCATGAAAGGGAGGACAAAAGGGCAGTAGCATGGGTGAAGGAAGTGTTGGGTAAGATGGACAAAAAGAGAAGAAAGGAGGAAGAGGAATGGAGAAAAAAATATTGTAAATAGAAGAGGAAGTAGATGTGAGAAAAATGTAAATATTTCAAATAGCAGTTCAGTATTAGATGTTAGTCGCGGAGACAGAGGCTGGTAATGCGAGGCATAGCAATAAAAGAGCGAGATGCGTGCGAGGCAAGACACAGCGGGGCTTATAGACTCTGGTGATCTTTTTTTAAACTCTGAATAAGTTTAGTGACTCCGCTGTCTCAAGAATGGCGCATCTCAAATTATCATCCAGCCGATCAATAGATGCACTCTCTATATCGATTGAAATTCTCGCAGAGCAATCCATTCTCTCGACATAATCAGAAATCTTATTTTTTCAGTTTCAGATGTTTAACTACTGTAGAGTGCGCTACGTTAGCAAGGTCAGAATTTACTTTTGAGTTACTATCAATTATGAATGCAATAGGGAAAAGGCTAGAAGCTGATATGAAGTGAATAACTCTTATGTCTGCTATCAGATCGAGTACAAATATATTGAGTTCCATAAATTCGACAATGTCCCTGCCTCTGCTATTAGAAGTTACATCTAAACTATCCCTGTTCCCAATAATACTGATCCCTGAAAGAAATCGGCTGTCAGCTGGTTCTGGATACCCACCCTTCTATTAAAATCAACCACCATCAACCTACTCGCTGAGAGAAAATTAGTACAATATTCATTTAAAATTGTCTGCAATAGACTTAATATCATCGGTAGATCAGCCATCTCCCGCAGGTTTCACGATCTGGCTCTCAAATACATCCTTGTTTACAAAGAAGCTATCAATAATTCCCTTTTCTCCAGAAAATCTTTTCGTCTTCTTGCTTTCGGTGGTAGATTGATTTAACCTACGTTTTCGGGAAAAGGTGCTGTAGTTTCTTTAGCCTCCTCCTGAAGACCAAAAATAATTAAATTATTTTTGTTAGTGATCCTATCCATGATTTGCTGATGCTTATCCAGTTGGCTTTTGAGTAAGCCATTTTCTTTTTCAAGTTCTTCTATTTTACTTAGGCTTTAGTCGACCCTGCCGATAATATTTTCGAGTTGCCCCTTAAATACCGTTTTAAATTCATCACTAATTTCCTCCTTGAGTTCACACATTTTTGCCGTGAGCAGCTTTTCTATTTCCTGGATACTCGCCATCGTCCATTTTCGCCAAGGATCCGCGACTTGACAGTTACTAATCGACACCACAGCGCAGTATAACTCAAAGATTCGCGTCGATTTATTCGGGTTTAACATAAAACTATCAAAGTATATTCAAACACTTCATTTACCGAACTATAGCCTAAAAAAAAAGCAAAACAGGGAATTATTTGGGTTCAGAAATGAACAAATTTAGACTTTTATGAGGACCGGCTAAGATGCGTTCCGTTCGGTCCGGCCATCTTGGCTACCCGAATTGCATAACAGCAGGGGAGAAGCCGTCATACAGGAATATTTTCATATTTCGCGCCTTTAAAGTTGCATTCGGATAAGCCATTCGGACAAGTCTATGCATCTTCGGATCAAGTTTATAATAGTTTCCATGTAGCGTTCGAAACTTAAAATGGATACAAGTGTCAAAAAATATAGGTTACGTTATGTAGTAATTACAAATAATAAAAGTGTTTAATTAATAATGACGTCAAATGCATGTATTTATTATTCAATGCTATTAATTATGCATAAGAATGAAATCAATTGGTACCATGCATAAGTCTACTTGTATATGCTATACTATTTGAAGACAAATTAGAGAGCATGTTCAAATTGTCCTCCCTGGTAATTAATGCAGTACTGTAGACGTTTTGCAAATTCCAACTTAATATTCCTTAACACAGCAGAAGTAAGCCTTGACTGGCATACTGGTTGACTAAACCAAGTTTTAGGATGAGGTCCAGAGAAAAAATTTTCTAAAATAAAAAAATCCCTAAATATTTTAATAATTAAGATTCAGGGAAAAATTCAATTTCTTCGATATATCTTTTTGCTACACCTATACCATCAAAGTAAATAAGAATTAATTTTCGAGGCTGATTGAATGCCAGTTTGGAAATCAGATCCAGAGAAAGCAATTTAGAAAATATAATAATTTCTATAAAAAACAAAAATAACAATTCTGGCCTGAAATATCTTATTTAGATTAATTTCTGAAACAATTCTATCGCCAACGAGTCTCTAATTTATTTCAGTGGTAGATTAAACTAAATTTTTGGATGAGGTCCAGAGAAAACCTTTTCTGAAATACAAAAAAGTCGCTAAATATTTTATTCATTAATATTCAGACATAAACATACAAAACCACAAATATTTCTTTGGTAAATAATAAACAATCGAAAGTGTAATAAGCGTTAAACTCAATTCACTCTTTGCCCACTAAATCACAGAATATTATTAACATTTTGTAGTATTTGTCCGTCAGCAGCCATTCCATAATATTATTGGCACCGAAGAAAACTGACGTTTACTTCTCAGTTCACTTGTTTCACTTCATTATTAATTAAACACTTTTATTATTTGTAATTACTACATAACATAACCTCGCAACCATGGAAACTATGATAAACTTGATCTGAAGTTTCACAGACTGTGCGGCCTTATCCTTAGCAGCGGAGCTCTACAAGGATGGACGAAACCCTTTCCCTAGCTTCTCATGGGAACAACAATTACAACACCAAACATAGTTGTAGTAAGTGCGGTTCAAAACAACAGAACGCGCAGCGCTCTCGACAAGGGGTCGGCCAACAATGCCGAACACTCTAGAGCTGGGGGAAATAATAAAAATGGATTCAATGCGATGGATCGGCGGGATCTCGCGGCCTTTAGGTGGACGGAGCGACTGAATCACGACTTGCTAGAGTGCTACGATGCGAGTGTGGCCCCTGAACGGGGTTACATTGCACGGCTGCATGCTCTATGGTGCGAAAAACACCCGGACCTATCGCAGTTTTCGCAGCAACGTCTGCGAAACCATGCTGAACTACTCCGAAACAAGGACTATGTAAGCGAAAGGCCTACTCTATCACAGCTAGAACAATTGGGCAACAGAGAGGGAGACGCGACACTAAGACTAACCGCGGGCAGGCATCCAATACAGAAAGAGTGATGCTTTATGACCCGGAGAAACATCAAAACCAAGGTTTCTCTCAAGCCTAAAGATCTGGCTGAAATGGATGACGAGCTTCGTGGACATTTTTCCGGAGAATCCGACCTCTGGGCTATCAATTATTGTGTGTATAATGCAGCGAGAGCTTTGGCCAATGCGAATGAGAGGAGGGTCAGAAAAAATCGACAGGTTCTCTCTGATCCATATCGACTCAGAAAATATAAATACCTTCAAGGAGCTATGTGATGCCCTCATAACACCGGATAAAGAATGCTCACCCATCGCTAACGACGAGGTGAAAAAAGTATTCAGAGGGATGAAGAACTATTCCGCACCGGGACCAGCATTTGGTACGTATTTTCACCTTATATTTAAAGGTGAAAGAACCGATTCTGGAGTGGTTGGTGGAAAGACCCACAATACTCCTGCCAAAAATAGGCAACTTAGCTAACCCGAAGAATTACAGGCCAATCACTTGTCTGAACACACTGTACGAGGTGTGTTTAAAAAGTAAGGTGACTTCTCAATTTTCGCGGGCTACGTACATTCAAGTTTAAAATTTTTTTTAAATTCCATTAAATTCCATATGTTCACAGTTTTTACTATATAGCTCGTGATGTTTTTCTGCCAGAGACGTAAACGGTTAGAAGGGTTTGGTGTGCTCGGCGATTTTCTTCTTTCGAAAAAAGTGAAGCAAAGACTTTGCATTAAATTCTGTGTGAAAAATGGAATCCAGTGCTCTAAAACTCCTGAAATGTTGACAGTTGCATACGGTGAGTCTACTCTGAGTAAGAAATATGTGTATAAGTTGTACAAGCTGTTCCATGAAGGCCGAGAAGATGTCGAAGACGAACCTCGCCCTGGACGTCCTAACACGTCAACAACAGATAAAAACGTTCAAGCAGTGGAAGAAATTGTGTTGAAAAATCGCCGAATTACCATCAGAGATGTTGCTGAAAATGTTGGCATATCGGTTGGCTCATGCCATGCTATCTTTTCGGACGTTTTGGGCATGATACGCGTGTCAGCGAAATTGTTCCAAAACTGCTTAATTTTGATCAAAAGATCCGACCAAAAACAGCACCACAGTCATGCCTCAGCCTCCATATTCACCGGATTTGGCCCCCAGTGTCTTTTTTCTTTCCTCAAAACTGAAGAGACCCATGAAAGGACATCGATTTTCAACGATTGAGGAGATAAAAACTGCAT
This sequence comes from Belonocnema kinseyi, assembly GCF_010883055.1. Classification (NCBI taxonomy): domain Eukaryota; kingdom Metazoa; phylum Arthropoda; class Insecta; order Hymenoptera; family Cynipidae; genus Belonocnema; species Belonocnema kinseyi. The sequence goes on from NC_046657.1 coordinate 53,207,345, forward strand.
CGCTGAAAGAACTCAAGGCTATACCATAAAGTCACCTTATTTTTTGAACATACCTCGTTTAAGATATTCGCAGTTATCCTAAATGATAGGATTGTTCGGGCTATTGAACCTATGTGGCAAGAAATGCATGAAAAACGAGGCTCAAAGAAAGGCGTAAAGGGATGTCGGGAGAACCTGCTCATCGAAGGATGTGTCCGCAAAAATGCAGCATTCTACTAGCGTGACCTATCGATGGCCTGGATTGATTATCGAAAAGCTTTTGATTCGACTTCCCATAAACTTATCGTCTGTCTTTTGGAAATCTTAAAGGTTCATCAGCAAATAGTTAGGTGCATAGAGAGATTGATGCCGCTTTGGAAAACCAGATTTACTATCTCATCTGAAATAAATCGTGTGGCAACTAGCAAGGTCACCTTTCAAAGAGGTGTATTCCCGGGTGACACCATGATCCCACTCCTCTTTTGCCTTACATTATTGCCACTATCTCTAGCACTTCGCCATTCCGACTACTACTCAAGGGATTGTCGAACGATGCACTAAGGAAATTGCAATTGAATTTGGGTTAGAGAAATGCACCAAGGTTTATTTGAAGAGAGGAAAACTTAATGAGATCCCCGAAGATCCTGAGCTCGTTGATAGAAGCCCTATACGACACCTTTGCGCTGGAGAGACTTATACATACCTGGGCGTGCCACAGAGCCGCATTCAGGATGTGACATCTATTAAGGATACTCTCCGAAGCAGATACAAACGTCTCATCCGGCATATTTAGTCTTCCGAACTGTCGGCGAGGAACAAAGTATCTGCAACGAAAATGTTTGCCGTCCCGGTAGTACTTTATTCATTTGGAGTAGTTCCATGGACGAAGAACGAGCTCAGGTCCCTTGATATCGGAACAAGAAAGGTTAGGCCCATGAACAAAAGCATGCTTCGTAAGTCTTCCGTTTCGCGACTGTACATCTCACGCTGTCAAGGTGCTCGCGGAATATTGAGTCTTGAATGTCTTCACAACAGGATTATTATGGGTACAGTACATAGAGTTACAAATTGAAGAGACCCCCTTCTTAAAATGGTCAGGAATCACGAAGAAGTGGGTAAAGGAGTGTTTCTGTACAAAGAAGCGGAGGATGCTGCTGATAGACTGGGACTTACCTTCAGTATTAGGAGTGAGCAAAATGCATCAACTCTTATCTATCTCAAGTACTCACTCCTAAAAGCCCGGATTAAAAAAGCACAAGAGAAAAACTTTCGTGAACAGCTCCTCGATAAGGAGATGCACGGTATCTTCCAAAAGAAATGTGTTGAATCAGTCAATGTCGTTTGAGCTAACTTTTGAATTCCTCACATCACCCGGATTGAAGTCTGGCACAATGGATTTCATTTTGACATGTCAAGACGGTGTCATTTCCACCTTAAAATACTTTCGCCACATTTTGAACCTAGACATTCCCGATGATAGTTGCAGGGCGTGCCATGCACACCCCGAGCACTTAGTACACATACTATCTAGTTGTCTTACTCCCGCGGGAACGACCTACATTCAAAGACACAATGCGGGCTAAGAGTGTTTTGTTACCATCTCTGTCACTCTTGCGGCATTAACCTTAATATCGCTCCTCTAAATGCTTTTAGGGAGCATTTAGATATCGAATTTTCGGCTCCAGCTGACAAAAACATCATAGCCAGGGAGAGTGAAAAGAAAGAGAGGTATCGAGACCTTATAAGGGAGTTGTAACGATTGTACCCGGAATGTTCTGTTAAACTAATCGTCCTTATCATCGCCGCTCTCGGAGGTGCCAAGCTTTCACTCGCTAATGGCCTAAAAAGCATCCCTGCGTGTCAAAAATATGTGAAAACACTTGCGGGAAAAATGCAGAAGGCGTTAGTCCTTGGGTGGCTACATGTTCTTAGGTTGTATTTGTTATTCATAAATCGGTTCGTGGTACAAAGTTGGGTTACCTTAACCAGGCGTTGTTTGGGAAAATAATGCGATATTTCTCATTCTCATGTATGAGAAAATCTAAACCTTCATTTAAATAATTTATGAATTCTTTATATATATATAGCAATAAAAAGAATTAAGACTTACATATTCGAAATATTCTGCTACATATCAAACCCTTACCTTGAAGTTGAGTGTGATTTTTAAGACACGATAAGGTTTTAATATATTTGAACGAATTTCAAGGGATATTGAACTTAAGATTTTAAAGATATGAAGAGCTTTTCCGAGTATCAAAATAATATTTCATCATTTGAAAGGATTTCCTAATAACATTTGAAATGGTGTCATAGTGCTGTAAAAATAAAACTAAATTTCAAAATATTAAAAAAAAGTTATTTCTAGAAATTTGAACATGAACGTAAATTAAGGATATATTTTAATATTACTATATTTACCAGTAAAATGAAGAAGGAGCACAGCCAGTGTCAGCACGAGAGTAGGAAACATCTTCATTTTTGCTGCATGGGGATAAACTAATTACTTTATAAACGAAGAATTCGTCAACAGGGTATCTAATTTTCCTTTAATATCTTATTGCTACACATATTGTATGCTATAACTCTTATCTCATTTATTACATATGACTGGAGTTTGCTCTGGTGAGATCATTCCATTTTAAATATCAGTCTAATTAACGAAATTTCCTTATCTCAAAAATTCTTCGCCTTTTAAAATAAAGCGATTTCTTTATTATGCATATATAAAAATAAATAAAAACGAATTTAAAACATGCGAAATATTTTTTCATCCCAAAAGTTTTTCAATAAAGGCATTATTCTTGATATAAATAAAACGATTATATTAATTTTTTGCAGTGACCATTTTAATAAATTTTGCAAATTTTGAATTTTAAAAATTCAACCTTCAAATAGTATATTTTACTTTAAAATCACACCTTTTACTACAGTTAATTGAAATATAACAATTAGAAAAAATTTCGAAAATTTGAGTTGCTTTTTTGAAATTTCAAATTTTGACTTCAAATCTATATTTTACGATAAAAATTCCTTTGTGCAGCATATTTATCAATTATATTCTGAAAATAAGGGCAGAGGAAAGAGGAAATAAAAAAGGGAAAGGGAACATGGGCTAAGTATGGGAGAATACAGACAGATGGAGTATGGTGGGATTGGCATGAAGAAAGGGAACAGATAATAAGAAATGAGGTGCAGGGAAACTAGAAGAGGAAGGAACGGGAGATAGGAAGATAAAAAATAGAAGGAAAAAAAGATGAGAAACGAAAGTAGGAAAGAATGGAAGATTTTTTAATGGAATATAGCAGAATTGGAGAGAAAGCATAGAGAGTTTATTGAACATTTGACGCAATGGGATGTAGTCATAATGATGAAGACGTAGCTAAATGAAAAGGGATGGGAAAGAGTACGGGGAACGTTACCAAGAGGTTACAAATAGCAAGTGCAAAATGCAAAGAGGAAGAATAAAAAGGGCAGAGAAATGGGATGAATTGTGATGGGAGTAAGGAATGAATGTATAACAGGGATAGATAAGAAAGACAGAAAAGAACAAAAAGAAGGATTAATAGTAGAAGAGGCAATGATGGTAGGAGAGAAGTGGAAGGTAGTGGGGATTTATGTTAACAGTGATATGCAGGAGATTAAAAAAATGATTGAAGAAAATAAAGAAGATATTAGGCTGATAATAGATGAGGATTTCAATGCGAGAACAGGAGACAGATGAGGAAAGAAATTGGGAGAAGAGAGAGGAAGAAAATCCAAAGATGAGGTACCAAATGGAGAGGAAAAAATGTTGTTGAAGAGCTTAGAGGAGATAGGACGGTATATCTTAAACGGAAATATAGAAGGGGATCAAAAAGGAGAATATACGCGTGCAGGAAGTGAAAAGGTAACGCTAATTGATTATGTGATAGTGGATGATGAGGTAAGAGAGAAGGTTAAGAAACTAGAGGTAGGTGAATATATTGATTCGGAGCACTTTCCCTTAATAGTGACATTAGAGGGACAAAAAAGCAATAGCAATATGAGTGAAAGTGGAGCAAATGTAAAAAGTTTAGGAAAGGGAAATTGGTCAAGGGAAGGAAAATAACAATTTAGAGCAAAAGTAAGAAATATCAAAATGGCAGATGGAAATGTATACGAGGAGATGGGAAAATGATAGAAGAAATAAAAATAGGATTAGAGTGCACAAACAAAAATGAAGTTAGTAAAGGGGGGAATATAAGTGGGTGGGATGAGGAATCAAAGAGAAAAAAAAGGTCAGAAAGAAATTAAGAAAATGGAGAAAAGAAAAAAGTAATGGGAAAGAATATAGGAAAAAAAAAGAGTATACTGAGTTGTGTTATTAAAAGAAAGAGAACAAGAATCGAAGGTTTGAGGAACAGGCGGAGAAGGCTAGTACGGAAGAAGCGGTATGGAAGGTAGTAAATAGAGAAATAGCAAGAAAAAAAAGAGTAAACCAAGGTATTGAAATGATAGAATAAAAGAAATATTTTTTGGACTTGCTAGCAGAAGTAGAGAGAAAAGTTATAAAGGGAGGAAAATATGGTAGAGAAAGGGATGAGTAAGAGGACATTTCAAGGGAAGAAATAGTTAAGAGAGGATAGGAGTGGCCACAGATATGGAAAGGAGGAGTAGTTAGTTATACCAATAAAAAAGAAAGGCAAGGGAGAGGAGGTTAAAGATTATAGGGGGGGTGAAGTTGATGCCAACACTGTATAAAGTACATGTAACTATTTTGTCGGAGAGATTGAAAATAGAATTCGAAGAAAAAAAGGTCGAGTCACCGAATCAGACAGGGTTTAGAAAAGGAATGGGGGTAATGGACAACATATATGTTCTGAACTATCTGGTAAATAAGAGAATTAAGAGGGAAAAAGGGGCAATGATAGCAATGTTTGTGGATTTAAAGCGGCGTTTGACTTATTAGACAGAGGAGAAATAGAAAAGTTATGAAAAAAAGGGGATCAGAGAGGAATTAATAAAGACAGTATCTGAACTTTTCAGAGAGACAAAAAGCAGGGTAAAGGTAGGAGAGCAAGTAGGGGATAGTTTCTGGTTGGTGAGAGAAATGAGACAAGAATGTCCTCTAAGCCCAATCTTATTTAATTTAATATTATCAGAATTGGAAGCAGAAATGTGGATAAAGGGTTGGGGAGGAGTTAGGATACGGAAAGAAAAGATATACACACTAGCATACGCAGACGACATAGTGTTGATGGCAGAGGATGGAGAAGGAATGGCGAGATTAATTATAGGATTAGAGAAATACTTAGATGAGAAAAAGCTGAATGTAAATATGGAAAAGACAAAGATAATGAGGTTTAGAAAAGGAGGGGGAGGAAGAAGGAATGGACAGGGAGATGGAAAGAAATAAAATTAAAAGAAGTAAAGGAGTATAAATATTTGGGATATATCTTGCAAACGAATGGATATCATACAGCTCATATAAGAGAAAGGATAAAAAAAGCAGCAGGGGTAATAAAACATATATGGGGAATAGGAAAAAGAAGGTTAACAAAATTAGAGAAGGAGAATGTGGTTTTTCATTTATACACTTAAATAGTGTTTATATTATATTCTTCTTTAAATTTGAAGCCGCATGTTTATACCTCTAATATATTAATTTACTTATAAATTAATTTTTTAACAAATAAAAAATATATGTAAATATAGATTTGAAAATAAAATTTAGACTCTCATTTCAAAATTATCACAATAATCATAAAAATTCAAATTATTGAAATATAAATGTTTATCAGAAGGAATAAAATTCGATACAAAAGCTATTAGTTAACATTTAATCACATAGTCTGAAAATATAAATACAGTAGAACCTCGCTTATCCGAGGCCGCTTTATCCGAGTTCGCGATTACCTGAGGCTGAAACAAAAATAATTGATCCGTCTTATCCGAGCTATAGCGCAATAGTAGTTCGTATTATTCAACCCTCATGCATTATTCATAAATATGAACTTCCTTAACGAAACAGAACAGATTTTCCCAAAGCTCTGCTCTTATTGGTTAATAAAATATATACTCTCGACGTTAAAAACGACGTGGAAATTCCGTTTTTATCCGAGTTTCCCTATTATCCAAGTTGGGGCAGGTCTACAATAGGTCGAATAAGCGAGGCTCTACAGTAATAAATTTAGGCTACTTAATTTAAAATAATTTAAATTTAAATTTGATATAATTTAACATTGTGAACAAAGTTGATCAGCTAATAATGAATCAAACAGTTCATAACTTAAACAGCCTCAAACAATTATATTATTTTGCAATTATTAGTGAAAATTCAATTTGAAATATAATTCATTAAAAATAAATCAGTAATTTCAAAATATAAAGATCATTAAACAATTATTTTAACTGGAATATTCGGATGA
>NC_046657.1:53213812-53215314 GCF_010883055.1 Belonocnema kinseyi
GTAGCAAAGCGAGTGTAAGAGTGAATGGGAAACTGAGTGACTGTTTCGATATTATTCAAGGAGTTAGACAAGGATGCGTTATGTTTTCATGGTTATTTATATCATTTATGGACAAGTGATTAAGAGTGGCTCTCTTCGACGAAGAGATAAGGTTGTTATGGCAGAATCTACCGAAGACTTACAAAGAATGTTGAATGAACTAGATGCAAGAATAAAGAGTATGGGCGTCAAAATTAACGCAAATAAAACAAAAACTATGGTGTTCGAAGGAAAGAGTGAGAAAACACTATGCAATATTTTATTAAATGATGAGAGAATTGAACAAGTTGATAAATTCGTGTACCTTAGTAGTTCATTTACTAGGGACGAGAAGATAGAGGAGGAGTTAAATAGACGAATAAATGAAGGTAAGAAGGTTATTGGTAGGGCAGGTCCCCTTATCAGAAGTAAAAATATATCAAATAAAGTTAAAATGGAAATACATAATTCTATATTTATACCGACTGTACTATACGGTAGCGAGACATGGACTTATCAAGAAAAAGATAAGAATAAAATTAACGCAATTGACATGAGATGCATGCGCATAATATGCGGGAAAACCTTGATGGACAAAGTAAGTAAAGAGATAATTCCAAAAGAATGTGGTGCAGAAGAGATGCTAGTAGATGCATGGGAAAGAAATCGGTTAAGATGGTTCGGACATGTTGAGAGAATGCCAAATGAACGACTAACGAAACAAGTGTATCAAGGTAAAGTAAATGGCAGCGTGTCCAGAACCAAAGCCTGAACCAAAGACCTTGGCCACTAATGGACCCAAATGGGGAACCTTACATAACGACTTCGTGAGGTTCTTTGCTTGGGGTGATTGCTAGAGAGATTGATCAGCAACCTGGGTCGGAGCAGTGTTGCGGAACGAACGTGTTATTTACTTAAATAGCACGAGAATTATGGATCAATCGGAAAAATCTCTATCCCTTCCACACACTACTCCTTTCTCCTACCGAGTGAGTCACGCCTACCTCGAAAGGGAAATGGCTTAATGGTGCAATAATAATAATAATAATATTAATAATAATAATGAGCCTCGGTGGCTCAGTTGGTTAGACACTTGGATTTCACCTCAGGGGTGAACAATTTCCGTGGTGATTTGATGTGACAATTTGATGCTTTGTATGTTCAAAACTGATCAATGGATTATTATTAGATGTAGAATTTTTTAATAATATTAAATTACGTAAGGATTACATTTAGGCTGCTTCTAATTATGTCACATTATTTACTTTAAGGATATGTAATTGAATTTCGGCTAGAATTTCTATACTCAAGTTCTTTCGAATTTAAATAGCTCCATTAAAATCAGTTACGATTATATAGTTTTTTTAAATAATTGCAACTGTGTGGAATGGTTATATGAAATAATATTTTAAAATTAAATATTTGTACACTTAAATTTTTTCTAAAATTTGCCTAACAGTTTGTTATTGCTTTAAATTTAAAGT
>NC_046657.1:53215414-53218036 GCF_010883055.1 Belonocnema kinseyi
TCTGTTATTTTCATTACCCTACGAATAAGTATTTTTGAATATATTTTACTTACGGTGCTTAATCAGCTAATCCCTCTGTAATTATTGCACTCGCTTTTATCTTCCTTTCTGTTGTGTATTGGTACGATAATCGGTTTTTTCCAATCGTCTGGAACGTCTCCCATCTCGAAACATAAATTTATCAATTCGCACAGTCTATGTGGTATGCACGCGCCACCGTGTTTAAGCATTTCAGCGTTAATACTGTTGTACCCCGGCAGCCTTACCGTTTTTCAAGTTCTTAATTATATCCCTAACCTCAGTGATACAGACTTTTTCAATTGAGTTTTTCATCGCATCGTGTTCAACATTTCAGTTGTGGTGTCCTATAGCTTCATCTCCGAATTGTCTCCTAAAATAGTCTCTGAAAGCCTCTAGTATTCCGTCTGCATCATATACCATTTCCCCCCTACTATTTCTCATGTTGACAATTTCTGTACTTTTGTTTCCTTTCATTTCTTTTATAAAGTAGGTTCCTGCTTCCTTCAAAGTCGTTTTGTATTTTTATCTCTTCTTCTGCTCTAATTGTATATATAGGTTATTTAAATTTGGAAACACTTCTTGATTTAATCACCCTGTTAATTGTATGTACATTTTACTGAAATTGTATAAGTTTACTTGTTTAAAGTTCTGATGTTTCGTCTTAATGAGATCTTCTGCAATTGAAAATTATTCAGTTTATCGAAATCAACCAGTGTGCGAGCCGCAGTGAATCGCGACAGATCGTTGTCCGATTGTTTCGGATCAGTAAAGTAATTAACTCAATGAAGACATTAAATCTCACATCTTACCTAAATCTCTATATAAACGAGTGAGTGATCTGTGTGTTCTCAAAAATGGTCTTAGTCTGCCAAGTATTCTATATTAAAAATAAAACTTAAACTATTCATTATTTCTAACGATTCTTCTCTGTCTGTTCCTGATCTGGCAAAATGAATTATTTTTAAACATACAAATTAAACAATGGTCCTTTGAGCCGGATAGAAGATCGTGAAAAAACATTCAGAAGTGTAAAATTAATACAGAAAAAAAAACAAAGTAAGAAATCTTATTAAGTGAAAGCACAGGAACTAGGTGAAAAAAGGACGGCTTGAGGTTACATAGCAAGGATATAAGCTGGTCACAACATCTTCGCACGTACTGTGTGAAACCCTACATATGGAAATTAAACCTGGAATTACGTCGGCTGAGCGTGAGAAATTGAAATATTTCATAAAGTCTAAGGATCTCGTTATTAAAGATGCTTATCTCAACGCGCGAGATTTTTTATATAATCAATTAGTCTTGCTTACTCCTCACACTAAGGCTAATGAAAGTTTAAATCAGTCTTAAATTATTCGTCATGATTCCTTGCCTGCTAAAGTTCCTCATATCACTTTACCGGAGTGTTCAGGAGACTACAAGGATTGGGAGAATTTTCTGGATTTATTTAATGCTTTAATAATTCAAAACGATTCCCTGTCAAATGTAACAAGATTACACTATTTGAAATTGTCCTTAAAGGGCGAAGCTGGAGGTTTTTTAAGACATGTTTCGATAACTGATGCTAACTTTATATCCACTTGAGAGTCGCTGCATACCAGATTTGACAACAGCAGAGCTTCAATCTGAACTCATTTACAAGCCTTCATCAATCTTCCTAATGTGTCGAATAATATTCTGGAAGCCTTAAAAAACTGACGCGGTTAAACAAATGAGTCATTGGCGGCTCTCAAAAATCTTAAACGCTTAATAGAACATTGGAGTGATTTACTTGTTTTTAAAATGATTAAAAAGTTTGCTATTGGTACTCTCAAGGAATGGGAGATGCACTTATAATCCTACTTATCAACAACTTGACTCATTTTTGGAGAATCGAATACGTATTTTGGAGACTATTAAAGCTTCCAAACCTGGTGCAAGTTCTCAAGAAAAGAGTATGGCTTCAAAACAATCGGGAGTTAGGAGCCATAACGCAACTTCTAGCTCAAAGTGTCTCTTTTGTAAGGATAATAACTCTTTATCTGAAAGCAACTAATTTAAAGCTCTGTCTGTGGGCAAACGTAGGGAAGTTGCTACAAATAGTCATTGTTGTTATAATTGTCTCACGCCCGGATATTGACCTCATAATTGTGTAAGTACATTCAAATGTTAAAAGTGCGGTAGAAGACACAATTTCCTGTCGCATTCCGATGATTATAATTTATATCCCACCTTACAATCAACTAACCAACTCCTCCACTCCAATTGAGTTGGAGGAGATCCATCGTGCGGAATGAAGATTAATCAAAAGATTCAGGGTTAGCAGATCTAAATCCCTTTGCACCCATCAAGTTGATTTGATTTTAGGAGCCGATAAATATGGCTCATGTTTACTTCCTGGTCTCCAACAGGGTATATTGGGTTCTCTTACTGCACAAAGTACCGTTTTTGGTTAGATATTATCTGGGCCGGTTTCAGTCACAAGTAAAATACAAATTAACATTCCAGTTACAGCATATCAGGCTACGAGGGTGGATTGATAAGTTTCCGGCCTGACCAAGAGATGGCGCCACTAGGCCTACCTTGAGGTGGCGTTCTATAGTACCATCCTTAGATAGCTTG
>NC_046657.1:53218136-53234536 GCF_010883055.1 Belonocnema kinseyi
TCAGCCTTGGAGGAGATTATGTTGAGAAATAAAAAAAAAATTCTTAAAAACGTTGTTTTTCTTGGTCAGGCCGGAAACTTATCAATCCACCCTCGTATATGAGTAGAAGTCTTGCATGGAAACTTAACTAGGTTATAGGAGTTGGAGGAAGTTCCCTTTAAAAATAATTTGACAGATGACGAGATGTTTTGTAATGAGCATTTCGTCACGAATTACCAACGAACAAAAGACGTAAGTTACATGATACGCTAACCTTTCAAAAACGGTCCTACCATAAAAGTAGGTGCATCCTTCGAGAGAGCTAAGATCGGTTTGAATAAAGTACTTCGTCGTTTATCAGAGAAATCGGAATTATTGTTATAATACTTCAGTTTTTTATCAGAATATGAAAGCCTTGGACACATGGAACTTCTTCAAGAAAACGAATTGGATAGTTTTCCACAAACTATGTATTTGCCTCATCATCCTATCTTAAGAGAAAGTAGTTCCACTACTAAGTTGAGGGTTGTTTTCAACGCTTCCACTTTAATTTCCAATAATTCTTCCTTGAATTCTCATCTTCACATCAATCCCAAGATTCTCAATGATTTGGTTTCAATCATTACGAATTGGAAATCACATCGCTTTGTTTATATAGCTGACATTAAAAAAATGTTCAGACAAATTCTAGTTGACCCTCGAGATTGCGACTATCAAAGGGTTGTCTGGATTTCTCCTGATAAAAGCATGGTCGCTTATAGACCTTTAACCGTTACATATGATACTGCCAGTGCTCCTTATTTGGCTAACAAAGTGGTTAAGCAGTTAGCTTACGATGAAGGAAATAGATTTCCTTTAACCCAAACTATATTAGAAAAAAATATTTACGTCGATGATGTTTTGTTTAGTGCAGATAGTCAGATTGAGGTCAAACAGGCGCGAGCTCAAGTAATACTGTCATTAGAAGCTGGCGGTTTCCATTTACGAAAATGGGCTGCAAATGAACCCGAACTATTGGAAGATGGTCCCTCGGGAGAACACGAACGTGCTATCGAATTTCCGTTAGCGGACGATGCTCAGCTGAAGGTTCTACGATTATTTTGGGATCCTGAGTTTGATTCATAATCCTTTTTAAATGACTTCTTCTTTAGTAGAAAATCGAACAAAACGGATTTTTCTTTCATTAATAGCTAAGTTGTATGATCCTATGGGTTGGATAATTCCAGTCATAATAGTGGTAACAATTTTAATGCAGGAACTTTGGTCGCGTAAACTCGACTGACATGAAAGACTACCTGATGATCTTCAAACGACATGGTCAAATTATCATATTCTCTCGAAAAATTAGAAGCACTTAAGATTCCCGGATGGACACGACAACTGCAGACAAAATCTGAATTCGAGCTTCAGGGCTTTTCTGACGTTTCGTCAAAAGCTTATTCAGCTTCCGTTTGCATGAGAATTCTTAGTGAAGATTTAAAAGAAGCTCATGTTTTCCTACTAATAGCTAAATCGAAAGAAGCTGCTGTTAAATATGTATCAATTCCTCGTTTGAAGTTGTGTGGTGCTGCGTTGCAAACTAAGACACTTAAGTTTGTCATGGAAACTATGTCATTGGATAAAATAACTGTTTACTGTCACACTGATCCGCCCGATTGCGCTACACGGGGACTCACGCCCGAAAAATTAATAAGGCATTCCTCCTGGTGGTAGGGCCCACCTGGGTTAATTTTAGTTACCTTAAAATAGCCTGAATATCCCCACGCAGCCCCCTTACAATCAAATTTAGAACAGCGGCCACTAGAGTGTCATCATGTTTTGAGTGTGATCAAAAGTCCATTCAACTTGATGCTTAAATTCTCCACTTGACCAAGATTGCTTCGCATAACGGCCTATTGTAAAAGGTTTATTGATGCTTTTGTATTTAAGCACTCAAAACTTAATAAGCCTAAACCGAAATTTTCAACCATTTTTCTTTATGCGATTGAAAGCCAACCAGCGGTCATATTTTGTATTAAATTTGTCTAGAAAAATTCCTTTTCTAATGAGATAAAAGCTTTGCATAAAGAAGATAGGGTGGTTCCAAAGAACTCTCTATTAAAAAGTTTGAATCCATTTTTGGATTTCAACAATCGCTTAAGGTCAGGTGGAAGACTGCGGCGCGCTCCTATCAGTTTTGATGAGAAGCATCCTATCATTTTGTCGCGTACCACATAAGTGAGCTTATCGCCACGCATGCTCACCTTCGATCTTTACACGATGGTCAGCAATTAACTTTACATACGCTCAGACAGCGTTACTGGATTTTAGTAGCTCGCTCTTTGGTTAAACGACGGATCACAGGTTGCCTAGAGTGCACACGCGAGAGAGCGGCTTTGTCTCAACAACTGACGAGGGACTTACCTGAATTTACAGTATTCCTGCATTGTCCATTCACACATTCTTGTGTGGGCTATTCAGGCTTATTTAATGTTCGCTTTGCTTCCAGTCGTGGCAGAAAGAATTACAAAAGTTACGTTGCGCTTTTCGTCTGTTGTTTTACGCGAGCTGTCCATTTAGAACTCGTTTCTGATTATTTATCTGCCGTTTTTCTCGCCGCCTTTCAGCGATTTTCTTCAAGGCGAGGAAGAGCTGTACATTTGTACAGTGATAATGGTAAGGCATTTCAAGGTGCTGACCGCGAATTAAAAAATTGCCTTTTGAATCTTAGACAGCATGCTAATTTGCATAATGAGTTCGCAATTCAAGGTACTTCTTGGCATTTCATACCTCCTTCCGCTCCTCATTTTGAGGGTTTACGGGAGGCTGAAGTTAAGAGTTTTAAACACCATCTAAAATGAATTGAAGGTGTACATACTCTTCCATACGAAGAGATTTATACCCTTCTTTCTCGTATAGAAGCTTGCCTTAATTGCCGTCCTATTGCCCCTCTTTCAAATGATCCTGAAGACATTTCTTATCTTACACCTGGACATTTTCTGATTGGAGCCCCTTTGACCAGCATTCCAGAATCCTCATTGGAATTTACTTCGAAAAATCATTTAAATCGACGCCAGTTAGAACAAGAAATTTCAAAGATTTACTGGAAAAGATGGGCAGTTTATTATTTACAATCATTACAAAAACGCTACCAATGGTTCAACAAAGAGCTAAAGCTTGTGATTGGTGATATCGTTTTTGAGAAACATGATTCACTACCGCCTTCTAGATGGTTTTTAGGCCGTATAATTATATTCTACAAAGGTAAGGACGATTCAGTACGTTCTATTCGCAAAAAAACTGTCAGTTTGGTATACGAACGTCCGATTACTCAGATTTGTCTGTTATCAGTCAGAGCAAAATAAATGAACGAAATCTAAACAACTATTGTTAATCAGATTTAGAAAAAAGAGAAAAATTATTCTATAATCTTAGTAGATTATGGTGGGCGGCTAAGACTATTAAATTGTAATTATATTTATACTGTTTCTTTATGGCGGGAGGCATTTGCCTTCTTTACAAATACTCCATTAAGCACTTATTGTTTTTTATTCATCATGCAGTTACCACTTACGAGGCGGGCGGTATGTTTAAAGTTATAATTTTTTGTCTTTATGAGATTTTCTGCGATTGAAAATTATTCAATTTATCGACATCGCCTATTACAAAGATATCTTCGGTTTCCTTATTATTTAAATGAATGTTTGAAGTCACGTGATTTCTGAGTTTGAGTGTGTGATGATAGCCTGGTCGCTTGAGAAAACCAGCGTGCGAGCAGCAGTGAAACACGACAGATCGTGATCCGATCTTTTCGGAACAGCAAAGTGATTAACTCAATAAAGACATTAAATCCTACATCTTACAAAAATGTCTATATAAACGAGTGAGTGATCTGTGTGGTTCTCAAAAATGGCCTTAGTCTGCCAAGTATTCTATTCTTAAAATAAAATTTGAACGATTCATTATTTCTAAAGATTTTTCTCCGTCTGTTCCTAATCGGGCAAAATTAATTATTTATAAACATAAAAATTATTTTGTGCAGTACAACACGGACACACACTTACGCAACTGTACTGTCGTATTGCAACTGTCTTTGCGACAGAATATAAATAGCGCGCTGCCAAGTCCGTGTATTTCAAAACACAGTAGAGTTCTGTAATTTTAAGCGTCCTAGAAACGAAGTAGGACCATATTTGAGAATATTCCGCAAGGTATCTTATAATTATTTTTAAAAATGTGAAGGGGTGGGGGTCGAAAGAACGTGACGAAATATTATAGGTGCGGGTTTTGTTAATCCATCACTGAGCCTGACAAGGGGTACAAGGGGGTGAAGAAGCTTGAAATAAAGCGTGACTTCATATGTGAACGCTCTCTAATGAGAATGTAATAAATGATTACAAATTTGTATATCTTTTTTAGGTGAATAACTTTTCTATAAATTTGTTTTTGTATGTCATTTTTGTGATTGAAACAAAAAGTACGTGTCCTATCAAAAAGTGATTTATAACAAAATTATAGCTCTTTTTCGGGTAAACAATTTTTGGTAAATGATTTTGTTTTCGTAACTTGTATCGTTTTTCCACAAATTTTTTATTCATTTTTTTTACTTTCAATGTTATTGTAAAAACTTAATTTTTGGATTTAGGAAGTCTCAAAACGTGGAGTTCCGTTGAAAAACTTTCGTGTCAAATTTCAGACAATTCTAATACTTTCCTAATCATGAATGATCAGAATGTAAAAAAAAACTGAATGATAAAACAAAATACACGAATAAACTTTCCACTAAATTGCTCATTTTTTTACTTCAAATGAAAATAGGAATTTTTAATTATAAATTTTAATTTTAGACCTAGAACGACTCATTATTCTGCACTTTTTGCCTATGATTGTGAGCTCTAATAACATAAGCATTTATATTAGTAAAGAAATTGCCACTTTCGTAAAAAAATTTAATCCATTAACTTTTAAAGCTTCTAACTTGAAAATGTAAACAAAAATAACTTCAAAATGAAGGGATATATTTTAAAATAACTCAGAAATTTCATTGGAACAGCAAACCATTTTTTCTAGTTAAAGAAATGTTAATTCTGTTTCAACAGCTTGCATTTTATATATGTAAATTATTGAGCGTTCACATAAAAAATTTCTTACGCAAACATTTTTTAAGCATCCGTTTAAAAAGTTTGAAAATTAAAGCTGTAATTTAAGTTAACTGTAAAACAATATTCGCAAAAAATCTCAATTATAAGTTTACATTTCTTATATTTGTAGACGTTCTTCTTTATTGAATTTTAAGAATCGTTTTCTAAAAATAGCATCCGCTAGTATATTTCAAATGAAAATTGAGGCTTTGGATGGGAGAAGGGCACATAGGCCTACATGCATTTTCTCCGTAAATTACGCTAAAAGACGGGAGCATGGCTTTTACATATATCACATAAAGGATATTACAAGGTCAGAACACCTCGACCTCCTACAGTCGTAAACTTGTTGATACTACGACTGAAAAATGATTAAATGGCCAATATTGTGAAAAAGGCCATAAAATGTTAGAAAAAATGTTGTAAAAGCTTTAAATGTGAGTAATAGTAATAGCGAGATCTTCCTACGAATTGAAAAACACGAGAACTCAATTTGAATTTTCTTATTTCAATAAACAAAACCCCATATGCTAACTTTTTTAACGATATTATTCCATTTATGGAAAAAAGGCATATAACCAATTTTTTTAAAACTGTAATATTAAAAAGCTAACATGAATAAGTAATCATTTTGCGTATGAAGTCTTTAAAGGATAAGTTACTATGCCTATTGCAAAATACAGTTTATATATTGTACAAGTTTTCACGTACTGATACTAAAACAAAAACTTTCTCTTTAATTTTCTCTAAACGCTACTTTCGCTTATGTGCCCTTCTTCCATCCAAGGCCTTAATTTATTTTTTAGATTTAATATTCTCCAAAGTTATTTGAATATAATCTTTCGCCATTAACGAAAAAAGTACTTAGAAAATGTCTAATGAGGTCTTTTTTATTTCACAGTATTTTACAAAAATGCCCTAAAACTTTGGTTTAAAGAATTAGAATTTGTATAAGTTTGATATAAAATTCAAGTAGTTTAAAGATATTTTCAAATTCATTAAACAGTTCAAATATTTATAAAGAGATTTTAACTTACTTAAAATCTTTCAAATCCTTTTTTGGAAATCGTGTAAATCTTATCAATTATTTTAAAATGTTTAAAAACATTTGCCAAAATAATTTCTTTTTTAAATACAAACTCACCTGAAGTTTTCCCGGAAATCTTAATCAAATATTTGATTTATCTTGCAACAGTTCATTAACTTTCAAAAATGCAAACGTATTGAATTATATTCAGCCGTCGTTATATGTTTTCCTCCTTCATAATTTTCTAGTTGTCATTTTTACCGTTATTTTTTTTTTCAATTTCACTAAAATCCCTGCGAATGATACGCTAAAACTGCAAAAATTATAAAAACTCTGTCGTTGAATTTTTCATATTCAAAGACAAAAATTGAATGACCTTAGCGTGATTATCAAAACACAAAAGGAAAGAATCCTTGAGAACCGTTATACATTTTCCATTAAGTCTTTTATTTTAATCCGACTACAGATTACAAACAATATTATATTTTAGTTTATCTTCTTTAAATTCAATTAATGATACACGTATTTCAGAGAATCTTCATTGGAATCAACTTTATTAAACGTAGCTGGAAAGATTGGACGATTTTTGCCTACTGGACAATCCCTAATATCATCCGGAGTCATAATATCAACTTTGCCGCTTATAACATT
Source organism: Belonocnema kinseyi (assembly GCF_010883055.1). Lineage (NCBI taxonomy): Eukaryota > Metazoa > Arthropoda > Insecta > Hymenoptera > Cynipidae > Belonocnema > Belonocnema kinseyi. Next base: position 53,224,914 of record NC_046657.1, read on the forward strand.
TATTTTAATTCGCGACTTATTTCTATCAGTCCTGTATATTCCGCGAAGAGTTCCACTATCCTCCAGTATTGCAAAAGCGTCACCATTGGATTCTGACAACACAATGTACTCTCGGTTTAGCTCAAACCCATAGTTACGATGTTCTGTTCGCATTCGAATTGGTTTAGCGACAGGAAAAACGTATCTTCGAAATTCAAATCGCCGGTACAGATTTGTGCGTGGAATAAGCCGAACATACCCAAGTTGTTGTATTGTATATCCTAGTACTTTATCAGAAGGAGGCCTTCCAGGAGGAGACTTCGACCTGGCACGAATAAGAGACTCCTCATCAGCAGAAGACCGTTCAGGTGAAATTTGTCTGACAGAAGAAGAAGAACCAGGACTACGTTCAAGAGTAGCATTCCGTTTGAACTGTAGCGAATCGTTACTTGAATAAGCTTTAATAAAACTTTGTGGGAAGATTGGGTAATTTCGGCCAACTGGACAATCTCTCATTTCATCTGGGGTCAAGATTTTAATTTCGTTGGTTATCATGTTCATTTTTGCTCTTGGATTATGGTTTTGTCTTTTATATATTCCAAAAATAAACCCGCTGTATGATAGTATTGCAAAAATGTCACCATTCGATGTTGATAATACAATATGTTCTTGGGCTGGCAGAGACACAAACCTCCTTCCATCTACTTTCCAGCAAATTGGTGTACCCACTGGAAAAATGTAACGTCGAAATTCGAGTCGAAGGTTCTGATTTTTGCGGGAAATTAGCCGAATATATCCAAGTTCACTAAGTGAATATCCAAGTACTTTAATAGAAGGTGGGCTGCCAGCAGGAGACCTGGACCTGGCACGAAAAGGAGGCTCCTCTGTAGAACTCAGGTCAGGCGTATGTTGTTGACAAGCAGCAGAAGAAGAAGAAGGACCAGGATTACGTCCGCTATGAGGGTTTATGTCGGAGGGTGAACTGTATTCTGCAAAAGAAAGAGAAGATTGATTTTTTTGTTCAGAACATTTATGTATAATAACTTTGTCTAAGTTCACCATTTCTTTAAAGAAATCATCTTCCTGAATATTCGATAAGAATTGTGCGAAATAATTAATAAAAATATATATGATAACTCCCAAAAACTATATAACGAACAATTTTTAATATAGCCAATTTTTTTCAAATATCTTTTTACTCAGTATTTACTGTCAAATGAGACTTACTAAACTATGATTTTAAAATTGAAAAAAACTGTAGGCACATTATTTATGCACGTTAGTTCTCTTGCTTTGGACGCATTAAATACGGTAATTCAGCTGGTGCCATTTTAATACTACTATGCCTGGCATTATTGTAAACATCTACAATTTGTTGTAAGATATTAATATATCGTCGATTATTTCGGTGTGTAAAATAACGCCACATGAGTTCTTTGAGAGTTCGAATGAAGCGTTCTATGAAAGCTGCCTTAACATTAGGGTCCTGCCTTACTCGGAATTTTCTACCATTATCTGACAACAATTTTGGAAAAGTTACAACTACAAACTCCTTTCCTTTATCCGTTTGTTAACAGATAAGTACATTGTTGTTACCTTTCTGAAGAATACGCTTGAAGCCGTGTCTTACTTCTAAAGCAGATTTATCTGGAAGAGGCTGAACCCAGGCAAATTTACTTAAAACATCAATCACTACTAGTAGAAAAGTATAATTATTATTGTAATTTAACAGGCTTTGGAGGTCACCAAGCTCACGAAGGATATGAGAAAACTTGATTTTTACAGCTGCGACGAATCTCTTGCTGTGCCTTAATGCATCGTTAAGAACTAACAAGATCTGTAATATTTTAATCTTTAATAAGTTGTTCGTCAATGAAAACTAAACCATTTTTATCCTATTTTATTTGGCTGGTGATACTCTGCCTTCCTAAATAGTTGAGTAATAAAATACTGTTTGATTGAAAAGTTTCGGGTACTGGGGCTGTAATGGTTTCTACAGGTATAGATTCTCCATCAGTTGATTGACTCTCTTCTGCTTAGTTTTGGCCATTATTCACAATGCGTGGTTTTCTTTCTTCATTAACAAAGAAGAGAAATTTTTGTAATACTTGACTACATATTTTCCACTTGTCATGTCTATCCATTCGAGAAGGTAACAATGAGATACGACTTATTTCGGATTCTAGTCTACGAAGGTTATTTCCAGGTGTGTGTTTAGTTAAACGAGGTATTTTGGGTATAGTTTTTGTATTATTTGTATTTATAGTTAGCTGCTTTAAAGTTTACAGTTGCTGTTGGATTGTATCCACTTGGTCACTTAGAATAAGTTCCATTTTTCTAGCATGCTCCATATTTGCTGATAAAATGACATCTGTGCTTAGGACGAACCATTAAATAATTAAGATATCAAACCACCAAAGATTGGTGCTAGTAAAAGGGGTAAAATCCACCTTTTTTCACGACAAAGTTTTTCTTCTTTTGTCACACTATAGCATTTTCCTTGCTAATTGATTTGCCACCTGTTGACATCATTACAATGGTACAACTCGTACTTGTTTCTCTCTGTAACCACTCTTTCAAGCTTTGTCATGTACGTATGCGTAATGATAATGGTCATCTGGAAAATACTTGCTTGCAATCGGCAATTGTTGGGGTTAGATACTTTTAAGTCAAGGCTGTGTACGAGAATTGACTGGGAGTACTAGTACTACACGTGGAATTTGTATGCGCTAGGAAAGTAATGACAGTGGCATTGCTGACAACCTGAATATTGTAGCAATCATTAAATTGTTGCTTTTCGCTGCGGGCTTCGTCGTGGGTGAAATACCAAAGATGGCAGTAGATGTCGCAAATGATTACATTTTATTAGACACGCTTTTTTAAGGGAAATTCACAGGTATAGTGATAGCGAGGATGAATTAGTGTTAGCGCACATGACTATTCAACGGCATCAGAAAACTTTCTTTGGACCTTTACAGAGAGTTCCTCGTATCCGAACATTTGTGGATGATACAGTTTGGTTGTGAGCGGATAGGCATTTCCAAGAAAATTTTCTGTGAATACCTAAAGAAGAGTGATTACTTTTGATATGTAAAATTTTTCCTCGTTAATACTTAACCTAAAAAGAATCTGAAAAAGGTATGCTGTTGCGGCGATTTACACCATAGTCTTGTAGTGAATAACCAAAACACAATGAATACAGGTTTTTTGGAGGGGGGGAGGTGCTAAAATGGAAGCCCCTTTCCAAATTTAAAGCATTTCTCGGAAACGGATATGATGTGACCGGACGGTCATTCTTATGCTTTATGGGCAGTATGAGATTCATTCATTTTTGACGTTAAAAGTTTATATGAATCAGTGAACTGATCTCGGATCTCTCAACACCCCTAACACTAAACCTGATTATAATGTACGCAAAGTGGAAGTAAAGTTTAGTACAATCCACTGTACTCAACTACTATTGTATAATTTTTCATTATCATATTAATGTCATATAAATAAATGAGAGTGACAAATTTCATTCGCTGTTACTAAAATTATATGCAGGGTTATCGAAACTAATTGGAATTTAAAACAGTTGGATTTAGAATGTAAATGTTTAACTTGTTATCGTTTGAAATTTAAATTTATGAAAATTGTGCAGTTTTCGTAAAAAATTCTTGATACTTTAATAATTGTTTACGAAAAAGTTACAAATTGAAATAACATTATGTTACAAAAATTTAAATACTATATTAAATATTGGACAGGGACCGGAAATTTTGACTTTTTTACGAGTTTCTTCACCTAGTGTAACTTCTTTTAGGATGATGTGATTGCACTATTATAAGGATATATTTGTTCAAAAATTATTGTTTTTCTTTGCGAATAACCATTGAAATTGATTTTTTGAAGAAGAAAACCCATATTTAAAAGAATCTATTTGAAAAATTAGCTTTTTTATACTCTTGGAAATCACGTAGAATAAAAGATGAGTCGGAAATTTTTTCTTGGTAAAATTACAATTTTTACACTCATTAGGAATGAAATAAAAGGCGTTAGATAAAATAAAATCTGACATGAAATATACAACGTAATTTATATATTCCTTTACAGATAACCATTTCAAAAAACTTGAATATTATTTTAAGGCCTTGACAGTATTCGTGCCCGAGCGCTGCGGAAGATTAACAGGGTACCTTTGATCGTAGAAATATAAATTCGACCAAGAAAACATTTTCGACTTACTTTTTATTCTACACCTTTAGCATGGACGCGATACAGATTGCAGATACATGCAAAGTGCGGAAAAAACGCTCGGAAGTTACTCGCTACATCCCGATCGCGGATTTTTGCTTTGCGCGTGTATTTATTCTTTCTCTCAAAGTGTCAGCTCCGTTTGGAAATTATTATCAATATTAGATTTTTTAAATAATAATTTTTCAGCTTTTTCTTTGATCATTGATACATTTTTGTATCAATGTATTGTTAATTCTATAATGCCCGGCACTATTTTCAGAAGTTAAATTAAGCTTATTGCCACGGAGTAATAATGAAGAGACCGCTCCTGCTGTTCAAAAAGTCTCGCAAAGCGTCTCACTATAAATTACGTAACGAAAAACCACACACAAGAAGACATTTTTTGTTTGACAGCCAATCACAACGCTCCAAATTATAATTTCGTCTACGTTGGCATCACTGCAACAGTGTTCGTTGCCCTCAACACTCTGATAGCATTAATTTTCATGGCGTCATCCCAGTACTTTCAGTACTCCCAGTCAATTCTGGAACACAGCCTAAGAAGTAAATACGATCTCGAGGGGTTTTAAACGCAAAAATATAGTTAATATTTAGAGAAATATCACTTGTCCATGCTCCTGATGAGAAAGATTTTGAGATATGAAACTTACACTGAGATTTCCATCTAATTGCCAAAGGGTAGTCCTTTGGCAATTGGAGTGAAACTTCTGATTTAATTACTCGAAAAATGTATTTTTGTGATGACCATATTTATAAAAATAAAAGCCTGATGAATTAAGCTACAATTGTTTTATTTTTAGGATGCAAAAGCCGTTATGTCTGCTTATTTAGCGACGAGAGAGTTATTCTTCAAATTTTAATAATTCCATTTATATGTTTTAAAAAAATTATTTATCTTATGCAACATAGCTAAAAGACGGAGTCATATCCTTGAACTAATCATCTTTTAGTGTAAACCGGATATCTTTTTTCCACCAGTTCCTGACTACCTTACATACGCAGAATTTGAGACCACCCGTCAATAATTTTTCGATGAAACTACCGGACCCATAAACTTCAAGCTCATCAGATAAATCACCTAATAGACACCCTGTATCAGGATAATACTCATCTGGCTTATTATTGCAGGTGGAAATAGCTGAATCCGTGTTAAAATAAGGACAAGACTATCTAGTTGCTTTGAGGAAGTAAATAACTTGATGCGTGCCTGGGCTGTCGTGTGAGCTGCTATAACGACATTAGTAATGGGTGATATAAATGAAAGTTATGCAGGATTATAAGCGCGAGAGGCTCTAAGTGCGAGAGGATATAACCGCGGTTCCATTGTATTTTCGGGCTCTTGTGCTAAACCCTCCAAACCTAAAATTTCTTGAATAATTGCCTTTTTCGAGACTTCATAAAATCAATAGCCAGGGTATCTGCTGCCTTCATGTTTGAGTTTAAAAAAGTGATTCATATATTCTACAAAAAGACCACCCATTTTTGTTCTATACAGAAATTATTGCGGAGAGGGAACATAAGTTTTCCATGCATTTGACTAATCCCTCGATATTAGATAAATCATATTTTACACGGATTAAGCTGACATAATACCATTTACACCGCAGATTTTGATCAGTATCAACTAGACGCTCATCACATACCTGTTGCGCAACACACAATTGATGATATTTTGGTTTTTGTGATCGCTGAATCGAAGTCATATGATGCCATTTTGCTTTTTGAAAAACCAACACCAGATTCCGATTCAGAGAACCCAAAAATCTAAGTACCAGTCATTTTATCCACAATCAAGCATTTATAATATTTCATGTCCGCCATATTGAATCTCACATTTTGAATTTTAAAAACCCATTTTCAGATTTGGCTTCAGATACACAAAAAATATTGACCCTGAAACTATTAAGTGATTCAGAAGTGTTTCTTTCGAAAAGTAAAGAAAATTTAAACTTAAGAAAATTAATTTTCAATTGAATATTTGAATTTTTCACCAAAGAAATCGAATTTTACATAAAACAGGCGAATTTTAAACAACAACACATTTTTTCAAGCCAAAAAATAAACGACTTTTTTACAAGAAAGTTAATTATAAAAATAAAACGTTAATTTAAAAAACGATTTAATTTCACACCAAAAACAGAAACTTCAACAAAAAAAATAAATTAAATTAAATTCTAAAAAGACAATTTTTCTATAGATTAAATGACTTTTCACCTTAAAAAAAATTCCAGCAGAAAACATTTATTAAAAAAAGAACAATATTTTTGGTTGAAATATTTTAATTTTAAGGCAAAGTAAAGGATTTGTAACTAAACAAATGCGTCCATAAACAAAAAATAAGTCTGTAAAGCCACAATTTTTTAGGAGACAAACCCGAATTTGCCACAGAATATTTTTATATTTTAATTTTCAACCAGAAGAATGCATGGACAGGCAAATAAAAAAAAACTTCTAAACAGGAAAATAAATTTTTCATAAGCTAGTTAGAATTTTATCAAAGAAGTTGAATTTTTAATTCAAAAAGATAATTTTTCAAAGAAACAAAATAATTTTTTGCGAAAACTTGTATAAATTAAAAAAAAACATGAGCATTCAACTCACGGTGTGGGCTTGGTACAAGTTGACGATTTTGATTACTGTGTTCTGCAGGAGTCTGAGGCATAGACGTATAATGTCCAAAATCCCCGCCATATGAAGAAACCGGAGGATTCCAATCATTTAATAGGGTTTCTATATCCTCTGCAGTCCAAACCCCATTTCTTTCAAGAGAAGATGGGCTCCCGTCCTTTTCTCGTCTGCTTGATGATTCTGTAAAAATACTTTTGATATATACAAAACTCATCATATTTAATCCAAATAATCCGGATCTTGATCGACGATCCACATTTACCAAGATTTAAAAAAATATATTATTACATTTTTTAAATCCCATTATTGTCAAAATTTTAAGCTATTTTAAACCATTTACTGCCAGTGACACATACGGGAAAAAATTCGTACCACTTTTGCATCATGAGACATGCATCGATTTAATTGTGCGCGAGTATATTAGGGGTTTTAAGGTCAATTTTAATTTTGAAACTCTAAATTCAGATTTGGAATTAGCGAACTAAAGAAAATTGACTCTGTGAATATCACGTGATTCTGAATTGTTTTCTCTCGAAAACATTTTTGACACGATCTGTTCTTTTTCGCCTGACTGAAGGCGTTGAGGTTCCGCGTCCAGAGTGGAACCTTAAGCATTTGAAAGATTCAGGAACGGACATGGACCCTTAAGAAAGCAAAGTGTCCAGTCTGTACGTCCTGGATTGTGGTGCGCTTAATAGTATATTGCGCAAAAGGCGGAAGTAAATGGACTTTATTGGTGAGCTTTACTATAGTGTAAAGGGGGGAGGCGCCAACCAGTGTAACAAAGGTTCCTTATAACATGGCTATTATTTAACAATTTGAGTTCTACTTTGCATAAAATAAATCTTCTTTATCATTAAATTTTATATATAAGTGAGGCCTTGCCAGGGGGGGCAGACCCGACGGAAATAAGATTAACAAGTGCTTAGGTGATACACGACGTCAAAAGTTTCGTCGATAACTGATCGGCAATGTAGAACAGCAACTTATCTTGTGGGCTACATGGAAGAAACTATTAAATATTATTATTATCAATCCGGTCGGTTTGCAGGTTTCTTTTATTGGTACGGTTGAATCATTGCGTACAGTCCGTTTCTAGTAGAATGTCAACGAATAAGAGGTTATATTACAGCTATCTCTATTTTTATTCAAAATAACTTATTCTTCTTGTTGGACATCTTTAAAAGTAATTTTTCCAGTACATAAAATAACATAGAAGCAAACCATCATATTTTCTTATCTTTAAATGTTTTGATTTTCACAAAAAGCTGTAGACGGCTTTGCCCTCAGGTGAGGGGCAAAGCCGACGAAATACAGCATGTTAGAAATAATTAAATTACTAAATCATTGTTTTTTGATGTGATTAATACTTATAGCAATATAATATAATGTAATGTAGAATTCGAAATGAGAACAAACTAGATAAATTCAACATCTTATAAACTTTTAAAAAAACATTGACTGTTAACTTGTTGCCGCTGCCCCCTTTGCCCTATTTTTTCAGTGCCAGTCGTAGGAAGCGACCATATGTTCCACTTTTCCAGTTCGTAGTCATGAAATGGTTACGTATATCTATGACATCATACACTGTAAAAACAAAATATTTCTACTAGTGGGATCTCAGTATAATTTGTTTTGTATTAAAAATAATAGCATGATGTTATTCTATTCAAAAAAGAACATAAAAAAATAATACTGTGAAAAGGGGAATCTCTCGTTTTCACAGTGTAAATACACAAATGGCTATTATATGATTATAATCAAGAAAGTGGGACTTCAGGGCTGCAAAATTGCCAAATTATGTCACGTATTACATAAAATATAACAATAATGATAGATATATTATATGTTTATATTCACCATTTGAATTAAAGATGCCCACCAAAGTGAGAAAGAACGTATAGAACATCCGCATTTTCCCAAAAAAGAGCAAAAACTGATTAATACATCGAAGAATAATGTCGTTAAAAAATGTATCTAAGCAATACTCCATTACATCATCAGTGTATAAATATTTACATGAGCCGTCTTTATTCAACATGTAAATGTGAGATCACGACGTAATTAGTGCCAAGATTGACCTTCACAGATAACACAGGCCGACAAGATTTTGACCCAGAAACCAGAATATACATTTCCGGAGGTTTTTTGTATGATGAATCCGAATCTGTGGTCGAAATTTCTCCATTGCCTCTGGTTTCCGAGATATTCTAACCTACAATTGCAAAAACAGCAATTCTTGCCTATATTTGAGGTTATGTAGCAACGAATTTTTTTATTCATAAAAAAAAAAACCGATGAACGCTATTTAACAGTATAAGTCCCGCCATTTCGAATGCCGTTGAATGTGGTCAAATATCTTTTATTTTTGCTGAGATATCACATTTTGACATTTTTATGCTTGTGAGTTTATCTCTGTTCAAAGCGAAAACCGCTGTTTTGCACTTTTAGGTTAGGTTACCTCGGAAACCAGAGCTAAGTGAAAAATTTGAACATCAGATTCGAATTCAGCATGCCAAAAACCTTCGGAAAGTTAATTCTGGTTTCGGGATCAGAGGGTCGACCTAATTTTGTCGGCCTGTGTAATTATGCATTTTAAGTTTTTTATTATGATCATTTTCATGATACCATTCGTATCTCAAGTGGAAGGTATTTTTCTAAGTTAAAACTGAGTGATGCCACAAAACTCTAGTCATAACTTCAAATGCTCTCAAATTCACCACCACTATAAAATTTTGCGCTAGCTAATGAGCAGAGATATCGTGGGGGGGGGGGGG
>NC_046657.1:53234546-53240070 GCF_010883055.1 Belonocnema kinseyi
GACAGGAGTTAAATCTTCAACAGTGATATGTGATATAAAATTGCAGATATGATATAATATGAGTTGTACGAGGTGCGTTCAAAAAATAAGGTGACTTTATGGTTTTCTCAAAAAATCATCATTTATTCCTCAATATTTAAGTTGTCCCCTTCAAAGTAATCCCCCTCAGATATAATAAACTTGTGCCAACGCTTTTTCCAATCATCGAAGCACTTCTGATAATCATTTTGTGGTATAGCCTTGAGTTCTTTCAGCGGGGGCCAAATCCGGTAAATATCATCATTGACTTCATTCAAAATCTCCTGAGCGATGGTCATGCGATGGATCTTTTAATCAAAATTAAGCAGTTTTGGAACAAATTTCGCTGACACACGTCTCATGGCCAAAACGTCCGAAAAGATAGCATGGCATGAGCCAACCGATATGCCAACATCTTCAGCAACTTCTCTGATGGTAATTCGGCGATTTTTCAACACCATTTCTTCCACTGCTTGGACGTTTTCATCTGCTGTTGACATGCTGGGATGTCCAGGGCGAAGTTCGTCTTCGACATTCTCTCGGCCTTCTTGGAACAGCTTGTACCACTTATACACATTTTTCTTACTCAGAGTAAACTCATCGTATGCAACTATCAACAGTTCAAGAGTTTTAGAGCACTGGATTCCATTTTTCACACAAAATTTTATGCAAACTTTTTGCTCCATTTTTTTCGAAAGAAGAAAATCGCCGAGCACACCAAACCCTTCTAACCTTTTACGCCTCTGCCAGAAAAACAACACGAGCTATATAGTCAAAACTGGGAACATGTGATCGTAACGAGTGTACCAACACAACGAAACAAAAAATTTGAAACTTGAATGTACGTAGCCCGCGAAAATTGAAAAGTCACCTTACTTTTTGAACACTCCTCGTATACCTATGGGAATTCTAAAGCAACTACGCAGTTCCAGCTGACACCGAAAGATAGCGCCACGATCAGTTCTCAAGCAGACGGTAACTGCTCGATCGTTATGTAGATTACTGCCACGAATCCATGGCTAAGCCAGCAAGTTAAGTCCCTGTTTTACCGACCAAGTGAGCTACAAACTTTTTTTAGCTAAATGAAGTTCGTGTAGATTTCCGAGCTAATGAAATAAGAGAATGTGAAAAACATGTGCTGATAACTGCGCCCTCTTGGCGGATTGCCTAAGAGTACCCTTGAAGGCGAAACTTGCGCGTCGGTAAATTACGAAAGTTAGCTATTTCTGCAATGATTTACCAATTAGTTAAAACAATTAGTTTTCTCCAAAAAAAACTTTGAATAAAATACATAAATTACAAAAAAAAATGTTGGAAATTGTTTTCAACAAAATAACTAAATTTTTTAACAAAAATTTAAATTTTTATCCAAAAGACTGAATTGTATACTAAAAAAGGCATTTTTAATAAAATACATGAACTCTGCACAAAAGAAATTTATTTTCCACCAAGTCTAATTTTATATACAAAAATTATTGTTTAATCATAGTCAATTTTTGGACAAAAAATAATAATTTTTTTGTAGTTAAAAGAAATTAATTTTCAAACAAAAACAAACAAAAATGTTCTACAAAATAGTTAAATTTTCAGAGAAAAAATTTTTCAACTAAATTGATCAATCAGCAACCAAAGAAAACAACTAAATTGTTAACGAAGCAGTTCCAGATTAAACCTGAAAAGTTAAAAATAATAAAAATTCTTTGAAATTGCTTTAAATTATTGAATCTAATTAAAAATGTTTGGTATGTTTTAAAACATCCTAAAATATTAAAAGTCCTTTGAAATCTCTTGAAATTTTGCAAAGCTCTTGAAAATTTCTTGCAATTTTAAAAATACCCTAAAATATTTCGAATTCTTTAAAATCCTGTACTAAATTATTGAAATCAATGGAAAATTCCTTGGAATCTATAAAAATATCCTAAGATATATCAAATCATTAAAAATTTTATATAAAATTACTGTAATCAATTGCGAATTCCTTGGGACCTTTTACAATACTCTCAAATATTTCGAAACCTTCAAAATATTTTGATTCACCTCGACATCTTTTCAAGATTTATAAGGTACTTTGAAGTTTTTTTAAACAACCCTGCTATAATTGTTAAAATTCTTTGAAATTCCTTTAAATTATAAAAATAAATTAAAAATTGCTTCACATCTTTTAAAACATACTCAAATATTCAAAATCCTTAAAAATCTTTTGAAATCTCTTGAAATTTCTAAAAGATTCAGATTGAAATTTAGAAAATAGAAAAATTTCAAAACGTTAAATATTGAAATGTTTGTAGATTAGAGTTTTGAAAATGGAATCAATAAAAAATCAAAAATTTCGAAATATTATTTTCAACTATGATATATAAGTAATTTTTAACTCGATGGAATTCGAGGCTTTAAAATTAGAAGTTTAATTACAAAAAATTATTAATCACAAATAAATTGAAATCGTTCAAAATTTAAAAGTATATTTTAAAAACACACACACGCATATGTTTAGAAATATGTTAAGAAATCGTTAAACTTTAACTCCAGGAATTTCTATTAAGGGCCGATTCCACCAACTGTGATTAATTTTTAATCATTGATTAACTTAATTTAATCACCAGATTGCGTTCCACCAACTTTTAAAACATGATTAAAGAAGTCTAATCGTCGATTAACTTAACCGGCCATTTTTAGCTGGTTAGCGAATTAATCAGCGTTTAACGGGAGTCAATATAACCTTAAAGTTGAAGTTCAAGTATAGTGTGAAACATTGATCGGATTTATAACGCTATCTTGAACTGACAAAACTTACATTCAATTTCAATCGATAACTAATTCCTGTCCATTTATTTGGGAACGATGTGCATAAAAAAGCACGTCACAGCTCGTAGTTCGTAAGCAGTCGAGATATATTTTGCGCGCGAAAACAAGTTCGAAATCAGCCAATCAAAATCACCATTACAACAGAAACACGCAGACACTAGACTTATTGCGAACAGAGCATACGGTTGGCTAACCAGAGGTGGAATCGGCCCTAACACTTTAATTTAATATTCTTCAACTAATCTACAAACATTAAAATTTTTAACATTTTGAAATTTATCTGTTTTCTAAATTTCAGTCTAAAATAATTTCATTTAGAGATTGCCCAATTGAAAAACGTAAGTTTAAATTTTGAACGCTTTCAATTAATTCATGATTATTAATTTTTTATAAATAAACTTTCAAGTTTACAATTCAAAATTTGAAGACTTGAATCCTATCGAGTTGAAAATTATTCTTATTGAATGGTTGAAAATTAGATTTCGAAAGCTTTGCATTTTATTGATTCCATTTGCAAAACTCTAATCTACAAACATTCAAATATTTAACGTTTTGGAACTTTCCTCTTTTTTAAATTTCAATCTGAAGCTTTACAAAATTTCCAGAGATTTCAAAAGATTTCAATTTTTTTTATAATTTAAAGGAATTTCAAAGAATTTTAAAAATTTTAGAAGTGTTATTTTTGAAAATTCAAAAGTACTTTAGACATCTTTAAAAAAAGGTATAGGTATTCCAAAAATTGTAAAGCGTTTGACAAATTTGAGAGAATTTTAAAAGAATCCAAGGAATTTTCAATTGATTACACTAATTTAATATGAGATTTTAAAGGATTTGATATATTTCATGGTATTTTTAGAATTTCAATATATTTTCAGGAGCTTTAAAAAATCTCAAGAGATTTCAAAAGATTTCAAAAGATTTTAAATATTTGAGGATTTTTCCAAATATGTGAAGGAATTTTCAACTTATTTTCATTATTTAAAGAAATGTTAAAGAATTAAAAAACTTTAGAGTTGTTATTTAAAAAAATTCAAAAGTACTTTAAAAACTTTTTAAAAAAAGTGTAAGATGTGTCAAAATATTTTGAAGGAATTGCAATATTTGAGAATATTTAGAAATATTCCAATGTATTTTTAATTGTTTGCTTCAATTTAATATGAGATTTGTTTTAAAATATGCATAAAATTTAATATATTAATGCATATTAACTTTTATTAACAGGGGGAATAGGCCTAGCTTGCCCCTGGATATTAATGATTTAATAGACAAAGTTAGATATGAAAAAAATAAGATACGTATGTTCGTTTTTTATTCTTGCATCGGATTTTTTCAATTTTTAAGAATTTTGCTAGTTACTTATGAAAAAGACTGTTTAAGTTGACCGTCTCTAATTAAGTCTATTAATAAATATTATGAGTTTCTCGCAACATAAATTTTGTAAATGAAAATTTTCAATTAAGTAACTTTATTTCATGATAAAATGTTTTCCAACTGTTTCTAAAAATTATTGATTAAAAAGACAATTTTAAATGAAGTTTTGATTTTAATACACACGAAACAAAATCTAGAATATGTTAGGACAATTAAAAGAATTTTTAGGGAAACTGAATAATTTTAAAAGATATTTCGAAGGTGTAGAAGTTTCGTAAAAGTCTTAAAGTAATTTAAAATTTGAAATTTTTTAGACAATTTAAAATTTTCTATACATTTTGAAAAGAATTTTTAACAATTTTATGAAATGTTGAGTATGTTGAATAGTTTTTCGAAAAATTTTTTCTGCTGACTCTAATTTTTCGTTATATTTTGTGTATCCTGCAAAATAAAAAAATGCATAAAAATTTTCTGCCTTTTTTTTCTAATTTAATAATTTTAAATTGTCTGGAATATATCAAATATTATATCGAATTTTATGAAGTTAAGAAATATTGTATATAAAAATTAAAAAAAAAGACCAACCAACCTGCATGATCCCACTGTAAGCAATCGTCATCTAAAAGTGAAACCAGCTCCCAGAATATATGCGATAAATCACAAAGTATGGCCACGTCTCACGACTGTGCACTGGGTGGTATGTATAGATTTATTTTTCAGAAACTTTCAAGTGTTGATACTTTTACTTTACTGGATTCTTGAGTCGATGCATTTTTTATATGTTTTAAAGATTTTCAAAATATTTTTAAATTTTATTTAAAAATTATTTTATCAAAGTTAAAAAAAAATTTAAACTTTCCCCGGAATCTTGACCCATAATTTTTTAATTTCTTAAAACCTTTACAAATTCTGAAAAAGAATATAAAATTTTATTTCAAAATATTCAAAAATCTAAATTTTCTGTTATCTCTTAAAAGTCTTCTCAATATTAAAATTATTTGTGAAAGTTTCAAAATTATGTTTTCAATAAATTCTAATTTTTCCTATTTTTTTAACTGTGAAAAATTATAAAAATTACCTTAAAATTCTTACGAACATTTTTTACAATTTTTTAAAATGTTTCGAAAAGTTGTAGAATATTCGCTGAAAATTATTTGCAGATAAATTTGATAATTTTCGTAAAAAATTTTGAAATCTTTTTAAATATTAAAAATTTTTTTTTAATACTTACGAGGGTGGATTGATAAGTTTCCGGCCTGACCAAGAAAAACAACGTTTTTAAGAATTTTTTTTTCTTATTTCTCAACATAATCTCCTCCAAGGCTGATAC
>NC_046657.1:53240170-53242584 GCF_010883055.1 Belonocnema kinseyi
AAATAGTAACATGGTACTTTTAAGCGCAATTATTTCTCACTCATATTCGTTTAAAAAATAACCGCCGCAATGTATATCATTTTCCAGTCTATGTGTGTATAGCCAAAAAATACAATTGACTTTTTCTAAGCATCTTTTAATGTCTTTAATTAACTACCAGCACGACAATCAGATCTATCAGATTTTGGGCTTATTTCGGGCTCGATGTTGGCAATTTTAAAGAGCTCAAAAATTAGAGACTCCATTGATACTGGAAAATTCCCAAAAGGAATGATTTTTTACAATTTAATATCTATGAGGTAAAGTGGGGTTGATCTTAGACGTTAAGGATTGAAGCGAAATTATCGGAAAAGCTATTTTTGAGAAACCCAAAAATAAAAGACTTCATGGACACTGGAAAATCCTCAAAAAATTATTTTTTGACAAAGTTATATCTCCGTGGTGGGGAGGGGTTGATTTCTGATGTTAAGGGTTAAAGCCAAAAAATTGGAAAGGGTATTTTCGAGAAGCCCAATATCAGAAACTCCATTGACACTGGAAAATTCTGTAAAATTATTTTTTGACAAAGTTATATGTCCGTAGTAGAGAGGTGTTGATTTTAGACGTTAGGGGTTAAACAAGAAAATCGGCAAGGGTATTTTTGAGAAACCCAAAAATAAAAGACTCCATTGACACTGGAAAAATCTCAAAAAGATTTTTTTTTGACAAAGTTATATCTACGTGGTGGAAGGGGGGTGATTTTAGACGTTAAGGGGTGAAGCTAAAAAATCGGAAAGGGTATTTTCAAGAAGCCCAAAAGTCAAAGACTCCATTGGCACTGGAAAATTCTCTAAAATTATATTTTGACAAAGTTTTATGCCCGTAGTAGAGAGGGGTTGATTTTAGACGTTAAGGGTTGGACCAAAAAATCGGAAAGGGTATTTTTGAGAAACCCAAAAGTAAAAGAGTCCATTGAAACTGGTAACATTTCAAAAAGATTTTTTTTGACAAAGTTATATCTACGTGGTGGAAAGGGGGTGATTTTAGACGTTAAGGGCTGAAGCCAAAAAATCGGAAACAGTATTTTCAAGAAGCCCAAAAATCAAAGACTCTATTGACACTGGAAAATTCTCAAAAAAATATTTTTTTATAAAGTTATATCTACGTGGTGGAAAGGTGGTTATTTTAGACGTTAAGGTTGCAGCCAAAAAGTTTGAGAGGGTACCTTGGGAAGCTTAAAAATCAGAGACTCCATTGCCACGGGGAAATTATCGAAAATACCCTTTCCGATTTTTTGGCTTCAACCCTTAACGTCTTAAATTGACCCCTCTTTACCACGTAGGTATAACATTGTCAAAAAATAACCTTTTTACCTTTCCGATTTTTTGGCTTCAACCCTTAACGTCTTAAATTAACCCCTCTTTACCACGTAGGTATAACATTGTCAAAAAATAATCTTTTTGCGAATTCTCCAGTGTAAATGAAGTTTTTGATTTTTGGGCTTCTCAAAAATAACTTTTCCGATTTTTTGGCTTCAAGCATTAGCGTCTCAAAGAAATCCCTCTCTAGCACGTGGATAAGAAATTGTAAAAAAAATTAACTTTTTGAGAATTTTCCAGAGGAAATGGAGTCTTTGATTTTTGGACTTCTCAAAAATACCCTTTTCTATTTTTTGGGTTCAAACCTTAACGTCTAAAATCAATTCCTCTCTACCACGTAGATATAGCATTGTCAAAAAATAATATTTTTTAACATTTTCTAGTGTAAATGGAGTCTTTGGTTTTTGGACTTCTCAAAAATATCCACTCCGATTTTTTGGCTTCAACACTTAACGTCTAAAACAACCCCTTCTTACCACGGAGATATAACTTTGTCAAAAAATAATTTTTTGAGAATTTTCCAGTGTCAATAGAGTCTTTCATTTTTAAGCTCCTCAAAAATACCCTTTCCGATTTTTTGCTTTCAACCCTAAACGTCTAAAATCACCCCCTTTGAAACGTAGATGTAACGTTGTCCAAAACTAATCTTTTGAGAATTTTCCAGTGTCAATGGAGTCTTTTATTTTTGGGTTTCTCAAGAATACCCTTTCCGATTTTTTGGGTCCAACTCTTAATGTCTAAAATCAACCCACTTTACCTCATAGATATTAAATTGTAAAAAATCATTCTTTTTGGGAATTTTCCAGTATCAATAGAGTCTCTAATTTTTGACTTCTTTAAAATTGCCATTATCGAGCCCAAAATAAGCCCAAAATCTGATAGATCTAATTGTCGTGCTGGTAGTTCATTAAAGGCACTAAAAGATGCTTAGAAAAATTCACTTATATTTTTTGACTATACACACATAGACTGGAAAATGATATACATTGCGGCGGTTATTTTTTAAACGAATATGAGTGAGAAATAATTGCGCTTAAAAGTACCATGTTACTATTT
>NC_046657.1:53242684-53245210 GCF_010883055.1 Belonocnema kinseyi
CAAGCTATCTAAGGATGGTACTATAGAACGCCACCTCAAGGTAGGCCTAGTGGCGCCATCTCTTGGTCAGGCCGGAAACTTATCAATCCACCCTCGTACACAATTTTACTAATGTTAATATGCGTGAAATTTTTAATTCAATAACCTTAGAAACTATCAGGAATTTTATTGTTTCGGACAAAAAATGTTTAATTTCTTAGAATCTTTTCAAATTCTGAAATAGAATCCAAAACTTTTTTTAAAAATCTTCAGAAACCTAAATTTTCTTTTATCTTTTAAAAATCTTCTAAATATTAAAATTTTCCAGAATCTTTTCTGGCAATTTTTTGAAATGTTTTGAAAAAGTTCTAGAATATTCTCACAAAATTAATTTTTGACAATTTTGATAATTTTCTTTCAAAATCTTGGAATCTTTTTAAGTATTCCCTTCAAATGAACTTTAAAAAGGCTTTTCTTTCGAAATCTTAAAGAATCTATAATTTGCTCAACATTTGTCGGCATCTCAGCAAATAACAAACTGAAGACATCCACTAAAATCATATTCATACAAAAAATTTGAAAGTATTTCTTGTTTTTAAAAATAAATTGCTCGAAAAATTTTTAAAAGAAGATTAATCTTAAAGCAATAAAAAACATAGAATAGTTACAGTTTGAACCAAAAAATTTTCTTGGAAAATACTTCAATTTTCCATAAAAAATTTGAAATAATTAAAATAATCTTTCACCAAATATTTGAATTTTAAATACAAAAAAGTAATTTCCATACAAGCTTTACTTTTTACCAAAAACAGCTAATTTAATAAATAATTACTGGAATTTTAAACAAAAAAAAACACACATTTCCAATAAGGATTTTTAATTTCCACCATTTATTGCCATGTCTTACTAAAATAATTAATAAGAATTTGATTAATAGTCTTTTTAATTAATCTTTCAATTAAAAAAATCCTGTCATTATTTGCAAGATTACATAATTTTTTCAATTTCTCTACAACATTTAAAAAAATGCAATGGCCCTGCCAAGTCTTCTAGGTTTTGTGTAAAAGAAATAATTAACTTACGTTATGTCCTATTTGTTTTCTAAATCAACATTCATACCTTTAGTAAAACAAAAGTTATAATAAGCCTTTCGACTGAACTGTACTTTAATAAATTTTTCCAATTTCACTACACAAAAAATCTTTAAACAAATTATTTTCAAAAATCGGTTCTGAAAGATTTTTAATTACATGCTTGGAAACTTTTTTTAAAGTTTTAAATGTTTCAAGAAAATGAAAGAATATTCTTAAGATTAATACGAAAATTTGAAAGGATTTTTTTATATTAACTGTTTGATAAAATTTAAAAAGATATTCAAATTTTTGTGAATATTTCTATAAATTCCACGAAAAAAATTGGAATATTTTAAGACAACTTTTAAAATTTTTAAAATATTTTTTAAAATTTGAAGAAAAATTCGCCTCCGTTTCAGACATTTAGAAATTTGAAAAGATTCTGAGTGATTAAAAAAACATTCCGAAAATTTACCAAAAATTTTTTAAAAACAACTTACATTTGCAACACAAAAAATGAATTTTCTACTAAGATTAATTAATCTTTGAAAATTAAAAAGCAGTAATTTTTTCAAAATGTTTAATTGTGCATAATTCACTTAGCCAGTTTACGATCTGGAATATAGACCATAACATATATGCGAACTTACCCACTCTGATCTTCTCTACCGACATTGTCAAACTGGAAAAATACCGCCCTGTTTGACCGCTCAAGTAGAACCGTCTATCAGGGCAGACAACTCTGCGGCGACACTAAAGAAAAAGAAAATGTCATATAATGCATATTTTTTTGCTATTTTTTACCAAAAAAAATCATTTTTTTGCTCTATTAGTTTTCGAGAAAACGGGGCGGCGCTAGCTTGCCGGCAACTCAGCGGCGCCCTCTACGAAAATCATTCAAAAATCAATAAATTAAACAAAATTACTAGGTTATATTTATTTGCTATTTTTTTTGCTTTACAATAAGCTATGAATGGCTTTTGTAAAGTCAACCCTTATTCAAACAAAATACCCCCTGTAATGAAAAAAGTATTAAAAAACAGTATTAAAAACATGACTAGGTTATATTTTCATGCTATTTTTTGTCTTCACAATAAGCTATGGATCGCTTTTGTAAAGTCAACCCTTATTTAAATATAGTACCCCCTGCAATGAAAAAAAGTATTAAAAAAATATTTAAAAAACGACTAGGCTAGATTTTTCTGCTATTTTTTGCTTTACAATGAGCTATGAATGGCTATTGTAAAGTCACCCCTTATTAAAAAAAACTATCCCCTATAATAAAAAAGTATTAATAAACAGTATTAAAATATTACTAGGCTATATTTTTTTGCTATTTTTTGCTTTACAATGAGCTATAAATCGCTTTCTCAAAGTCAACCCTTATTTTAAAAAGCAACCCCCTGTGCCGCACAAGCGTATTTAAAAAAATGAAAAAGTCAAGATGAAAGACACTTGTATGCCATAAACACGA
>NC_046657.1:53245310-53259305 GCF_010883055.1 Belonocnema kinseyi
TCGTGTTTATGGCATACAAGTGTCTTTCATCTTGACTTTTTCATTTTTTTAAATACGCTTGTGCGGCACAGGGGGTTGCTTTTTAAAATAAGGGTTGACTTTACAAAAGCGATTCATAGCTCATTGTAAAGCAAAAAAATAGCAAAAAAATCTAGCCTAGTCATTTTTTTAATACTTTTTTTTCAGTGCAGAGGGTAGTTTTTTAAAAATAAGGGTTGACTTTTCAAAAGCGATCCATAGCTGATTGTAAAGAAAAAAAAATATCAAAAAAATATAACCAAGTAATCTTGTTTAATTTATTGATTTTCGAATGATTTTCTTAGAGGGTGCCGTTGACTAATAGAGCAAAAAAAATTTTTTTGGTAGAAAATAGCAAAAAAGTATGCATTATGTGACATTTTGTTTTTATTTAGTGGCGCCGCTGAGTTGTCTGACCTCCGTCTATCCATGGACATAGGAAACACGGGACTAGGCATGCCGTCCTAACTTGGGTGAGCGGGGTTAAATCCACGGGAGGGGGGAGAATTTCATGAGTGTGGAGAGCCGCCATCTTACGATGTGCCATTTGATTATGCGCATGAGCATTTTTGCCGACAAACTGTGCATGAAAATATAAACATGTGGGCGCTGCCATGTTTGTCGCGGGACATCAAAAGGTGGCGGACCTCTCCCCTCATTGCATCACCCCCGCAATGACATGCCTAG
The DNA here is from genome assembly GCF_010883055.1 of Belonocnema kinseyi. Lineage (NCBI taxonomy): Eukaryota > Metazoa > Arthropoda > Insecta > Hymenoptera > Cynipidae > Belonocnema > Belonocnema kinseyi. The sequence continues at coordinate 53,246,016 of NC_046657.1, forward strand.
TCCCTTGTTTCCTATGTCCATGCGTCTATCATCTATTTCAGTTTGTAAACTGGCCTGAGTAATTGGGGGCGCTTTATTTCAGTTCGTAAAAACCTCAGGTAATAGGTGGTGCTGGCGAAAATCGTTCAAAATTAGATACATGGGATCGGCAATCTCCCACCTCATCACTGTTACCATATATGTAATAAACCTGTATATGCACTGTCTCACACAGTGCACAGTACCGTCTCAGCAATTTATATCAGCTTTACATATTTTGATGTTACAATTTATTTGGCAACTCGCAATAGGCAGATCTCCGACAAGAAGCAAAATCTTTTAATTTTGTTATTTGAGCTTAGGGGTCACACGGTCAGGAACTTCTACAAGACTCATCCACCTAGTGTGCAATCCAGTTTTGCCTCTCATCGAGAAGTTTTCGCTCGTTAATTTCATCCGTTAGAATGTGACTTCTACAGCTCAAGCTTGGCTGATATACTCGACTTTTACTTAGCTGTAGATATAATCCTGAAATTTGCAGGGAATTTTTCTGTGAGTTACATAGGTCATGTCCGGGAGTACTCCAGGAGAAGAAAGCCGACGATCCAATATCTCAATGACTACGAAATATTTAATTTAAAATAATTTAAGGCACCCCGAAATGTCGTAGGCCCCACCGTATTACTTAATACTAGCTCTCTGTCGTCAGTCTGCACTTGAACCCATGCGTATTAGAATTTAACATAGCGCGCGCAGCCGATCCAAAATGAAGCCCTGGCTCGCCCTCTTTTCAATTCGTGACCTCATCGAGACCACTTCGTACTAAAGTGTTCCCTAATTTAAAGTGCTCATCGAAAACAATTATCTTGGAAGTCATACCCAGGACCAAAATTAGAATTGGAGGACTTCCTTGTCTCTAAGGAAGCTGATTTATTGTTTTGGAATTTATTTTTCGGCGAATCAGTCGGTGAGTCCCTTTGCTTCCCTATTTTTTTACGAAAGCTCCACGTGCCCGCATTATATTTAGTTCTTTTGGCCCTTCTGGCATTATCAAATTTGGTAATTGATGGTTCCTTCTTATAGATTTTCAGTGATTTTTTGAGAAGAAAATAAATTGAGTAATTTTTCGCCAAGAAAGCGAGTTTTGAGATTTTTCGCCAAGGAAGCGAATTCAAATTAGAATATTGAATTTGAATCGTGCACATAGCTTTTTCCAGAGACTAATTACATTGAGTCCTCCATCTGATTAGCTTCCCTCTCCTCTCTGTCGTAACCATAATTTACTTGAAAATAAGTTTTGCATCACCGATTTTATCCTATTTCAAAAAATGTGTAAATTTATTGTGCATGCTGACATAAACCCCTCTTTTCGAGAATATTTTTCCGAACCTTAGTTTTCCGAGATCCCGTTTCGATTTCTGCTACACTCGTTCTTTCACTTCAAACTTAGCCCATCCAAGAGATGTTGGCCTTTCCCCAAATCTATATTTTTATCCCAAAATAGTGAATTCTTCGTGAGTTCCCTCCGTTAAACTTAGATGTAGCGTTACCCTTTTTCCCGAAAATATAGCGTTATCCTTTTTGCCAAATGTTTAGCGTCACCCCCACCTTTATGTCCGAAAGTGTCTGGAGTACCAAGCAAAAAGAGTATTTATCAAGTCATTGATGAATCTAGAAATTCATAGGTTAAAGTCTTTAAAAAGCAATCATTTGTGTCACAAATAAAACTATTGATTTTTAGTCATTTTTAGGATTAAAAAGACCTGTTTCTTTCAAATTAACCCCTCTAATAACTTTTGGAAGCAAAGCTAGGCAAGAATTGAGCCGATACGTCGTGGTTTGAGTTTTTTTAGTGTAAGTCGGTCAACTGGATATGTGTGTGTGTGTGTGTGTGTGTGTAATTTTGAAGTGGGATTTTGCTATAACTAAATATTTGGATATATTTGGAAAAACTGACACAAGCACTCTATTTTTACTAGAAACCCTTTAGAAGGCTGACAAAATACGAGTATTATATTTATATGAACAGCACCTATAGGTAAAATGCTTATTTACCTACTCTTGATGGAAATAAGAAATTCTGTTCCAAGCTAAATGCAGGTAAAACAGTGACCAGTAATTTACTGCCAGAGGATAGTGGTTCATATCTCTGCTATTATACCACAGTCGATAAGTGCTCACCGGTAACAGATGGCACCACCATAAAGACAGTTCAAGGTCGTAGCAGGTTAAGCATGGTCTGGGTGCCCCGCTTGGACATGTCCCACATCGCGGGGGCAAGTGACTACCCCTATAGCATAAAGTTACTCTAAGTAACAACTAAAAAAATTCTTTTTACAAAAGTTATAAACAAATTTTGAGAAATCAAAAAATCAAATTTTCTTAAAAACGGTAAAATATATTTTTGCGCAAATCATCAACGCATTACTTCATAGTTTTAAAAAATAATAACTACTTGTTGGCCCCTCACATGTATGCAATTCCACAAAAATGAGAGGCCAACCTAATTTTGAGCTTTTGACGCAATAAGTTATATGCAATTGTGTAATAAAAACCCAGATGTAACAGCATTATTTGATTAAAAATACATTTCATCGTAAATTAAACGTCACAGTGTTCACTGATTATAAGTAGATAGAAAAATACTTCTCTTTGTTTACTGCTGACACGAAAACTAATGTCATTTATGATTAGGATGCACCATGTGCAGGTTGTCAGTCAGATTACCATCCCCTACTTCATTTACACTATCTGTAATAAAATACAGGAAAATCACGCCCATGTTTCCATGTGAAACTAGGTGTAGATATATGATAATTGCACTCATTGGCACTAAGCGAGAAGAAAGTGAATGGCTTAAATCGTTCGATTCTACTAAGAGCAAAATAAACTCGGAAACCTTAGCACAACATGTCAAAACTATATATTAGTATAGCAGTTGAGCTTGGATGAAAATCGTTACGAGAAACTGAGATCATTCCGCAATTAAAAATAGAAGTAAATCACAAATGATAGTATAGTATACGTGAGCATGAATAAAAGGATATTAGGCATATGCCTACACTTATTGAAAATTAATCAGAATACTCAAGAATTAGTTACCACTCCAAGGCGGGGCAAGAATTTTGTGCATATGAAATGTATACATATAAATTGTTGGTTATCGTGTATGCATATAATGTCTATAAGTTTTATCAAGTTATTAATCTTATTGATCCCCTACAGTCCGGCTTTCGTGCAGGTCGTTGTCTTATTCGATTTCTCCAAGGTATTTGATATGGTGGACCATTAGAGCTTATTATTTGAACTAAAATTTTTTTAAATTTCAGACACGGTCATCAACTGGTGGGCTTCTTGTTTAAGTAATCGATCACAGAAAGTAACTCTTAGTAAGGGTGAGTTATCGGACTGGGTCGGGGTCAGGAGTGGCGTCTCTCAGGGTTCCATCCTTCGCCCTATCTTATTCAATCTCAATACTTCTGATCTTGGAGGTGAACTTAAATACTGTAATTACCATAAATATGCGGATTATTTTAAGTTATACATTTAGGGATAGATTGCTAAGTCGAATACAGGAAGACATTGATTCTGTGGCCCATTAGGCTGTGGAAAATGGATTTGCTCTCAACCCTATTAGAACAAGGGCAATTGTTATAGGGCCCAGAGCATCTCGCTCTTTGCAGAAATTAGCCACCCTACCTTCAATATACGTTAATTGACTTAACATCCCCTTTCTCAAGTCGATTTCAGATCTGTGTTTGATACTAAATCACAATTGTCCTGGAAGGAGATAATGTATGAACACATAACACAACTGAGAGAAAAAGCTGGATTTTTTAATGTAGCTAAGAGAAAACAATTCTATTTGTGTAACTTCATGTATTTAGTAATGAGAAATGAAGCTCCTCAGTATATTTACAACTTTTTCCATTTTGTAGACAGAAATCTTTCTTCCCAGTCCAGAATTCGTGAAAAAAAGACAGTACCAAGAATTCCTTACCGCCGAACCTGTGGACTTCAGCGTTCATTTATTTTGAGAGGTGCTCGTCTTTGGAACAAAATACCGTCTAATTTAAGAAATCCGCCGAACTTTCTGAGATAAATACAAATACAATAATACGGGGTGTATATAGTTTTATATAGTGTATATAAAGTAAGGGATGCTAATCTGACTGACGGTCTCTACGTGGGTTTTAGTTTTTCATCACGCATTGCGTATAACTTATTGCATCATAAGCTAAAAATTATGGTGGCCCCTCATTCTTGTGGAACTGCATACATGTGAGGCGCCAAAAGGTAGTTTTCATTTTTTCAAAATACTTTCTTAACAAAAATTATTTAAAAATTTTATTTTTTAATTTATCTTCTTATTACTAACAGAATTGGTCCTTGAATTGACATCCGAGCAGAGGCATCCAGGCCATGCTCGTCCTGCTACGGCCTTTGAGGGAAATTCAAAATTTGTGGAAAATTTTAATGTGTACAAGGTTTAAACTTTCAAAAGGAGAAAAAATCATTTGCCCCGTGTTGTAAAGGTTAGACATTTCAGACTAGTTAAACAGATAACCCGTCGAAAATGTATGCGCACCTTTTTTGTCTGAATGGTTGTTTAAATTAGAATAATGAAAAAAATTATAAAATAAAAATTTGTTTACATAGAGAACCAAATTTACCTATTTAATCAGTAAATAATTTTTTCATGTCAAATGTTTATTTATTATCACAATACAAATACAGTGAAACCCTGAGCCTGGGCCGGTTTTGGGGCTGGAGGAAATGGGGAATTACCCAGATAGAAAACGCTTTTGTCCGTCCCCGCCTGCGTGACTGCCGCTCATGCCGCGCAGCTCTCTTTCCTCCTATGTGCGGCGTCAATTCACAGAAGGACTATATCAAGGGACCTTATCTGTAGGATTCACTGTACTTGTGGTGGTGATGGTGTTGGATGTGGTGGCATTGGTGCGGGTGCTGGTCATGGTGGTGGTGGTGGTGGCGGCGGCGTTGATAAAGGTGTTGGAATTTAAAGAGGTTCTAAAAAGACATGGAACAAAGATACAGTGAAAATCTTCAATAGTCCTCCCTTCTATAGCCTTTCCGAGAATTGACGCCTCAACGCAAGTAGGTGTAACAGGGCTACACGGGATGTGCGGGATCTGCGGCTGCCACTCAGGCGAGCAGTCAGGCGTGAACAAACAAAAGCGGAGCAGGCTACAATGAGATAGTTGCTACCCACCGTCAGCCCCGAAATTGGAGCTATAGAAGAGTTTCACTGTACTTTGATGGTGAACTACTGAATGGAAGGTTGCTTCTCAACTAGTCGTGGTGGTGATGAACATTCATCTACCTTAATGCGATTAATATAAATGTATTGACATTCAGAACGCAGATGGGTACTCTACGTCAAATTGTTAAAACGAGTCTGAAATTGAGCCAACACCGATTAAAATAAACCCATTTTTCTACGATTTATTTATTATTATTATTTATTTATTGAAAATTTCTGAGAATTTTTAAATGTTTGTCCTTTTGCAACTCAAAATTATTTTCAGAATATTTAAAATATTACACCGTTTCCAGCATATAAAAATGAGGATGAGGCAGATGAGAAACACCATTTTTTAATGCTGGAAACGGGATAATAATTTAAATATTCTGAAAAATATTTTTGAGTTAGAAAACGACAAATGTTTAAAAAATCTCAGAAATTCTCAATAAATAATAATTGCGAATACTTCTAAATACTTCTGAACAGTTGCGGTGAGCAGGTCAAATCCGGATCAGATACGAAAGATCCACCTTTGCAGACATCTTATATCAAACTTCCAGTAGAGTGACATTTTTCTTTGCTTTTAACTTGTGTTTTTATAATAAAATATGTGACTCCTAATAAAACAGTCATATTTTAGTCAAAATATTTTTGTTTAACCATATAAATAAGTATTTGCTTTTAAATTAAATGTGTGAATACTAGTGCCTAACACAGGAGTATTTGCATTTTTTCTTGTCCAAACTTAAGAATTTAATTTTAAATAAATAAAGTGGATTTTTTTTCATAAAACTGTATTAATTATCTTCGATTTGTCACTTTTTAAGTTACGTTATCTTAATTTTTCTTAATGTTAATGTATATGGATTTCTCAGTGAGCTAATTAAAAATTTGAAATTTAAATTTTTTTAAATGGCGGCTCCAATATTTCGGGAAAAAAACTCTTAAATAGGGAAACAAATTCGTAGTTTTAACGATGATTTAAAAGTATGGCCATTACAGAATTAAAGATAATAATAAGTTTATAAAAAAAATAAAAAAATAAACCTTTAAACTGTTAAAACATATTGGGGTTGCCACTTTATTATCATACTATATTGTTGCTGTTAAAAATCTGGATTCCCTATTTAAAAACAGCAACTTGAAAAACCACTGGAGAGTGAAGCTTATTTAGCTCGGACCGTTAACATTGCAATAACGTCCTAAGTCATTTCCAATAATAATAAGAAACTGGCTCATTAGACCTGATAAATATTAGCGTTTTATATATTTTTCATGTAGCATCAATCGAAAATTCGACTTGCGATGCGTCAAAAAAGCCGCAAAAATAGGGTGATGTCAAAAGACATCTTTAATTTTCAGGAAGTTTTTTAACTGTAGCAACCACTTTCTAGAAAAATGGAAAAAATAGTAAAAAAGGGTCAAAGTTTTTTGTATAATCGCACCTTTTTTTTAAACTTCCTTATTAGAGAAGCTATAGAAAAATATGAAATAAAATTTTCGTTCTATAGAGTGTCATAAAGGTCAGTTCTGAATCATTATTTAAATTTTCAGAAATTTTGTTTCTTTAATACTTTTGGAAGTATCCCAATAGCCCACCACGAGGAGTTTGCTGCATTCAGAGTCTCACCATACACCCATCCCATCCATCCAACCATGTGAGTAAAATCTGATTAGAGTGGGACGATGGTCGTGGGGGCTAAAGCGTAGGCTTTGGACCCAGTCCTTCGACTTGCAGGTTCGATTCCCGCCTCGCACTCTGGAAGAGTCTCGGTGGCCCATGCGGTGAACACTAGTCTAGTAAGGGAGTTGTTCATCTCCGGAGAGTCGTGGGACCGGTACCTCTAGAGAAAAAGGTTTTCTCTAAGTACTTAAGGCTGTAGCTCTTGGTGGTTCGGAACCCACCTTAAACTGTAGGTCCCCCTTCCACCACCAAGTAAGTGTGTGAAGAGTGTGTAAAGGAATAGAGAAGGTGTAAGAAAAATGTAAACCCTTAGGGGACACATTAGAAGCTTCCACTGAGTAAAATCTGATTAAGCTATCACTGCCAAGCGAGTTTAAATTTAGATTTAGTTTTAAAAGAGGACATCAGCTTTCTCGATTTTATGGTAGCCCTGATCAAGCGATGTCTCTAACCGATCCGAACAGTCTTTAAAAAGTCACCGATATACTCATAGTTTTTTGCCTTAAAAATCGTGTCGAAGTACAATCTAATCCGAGTAGTCTTACGAAAGTTATCCAGTATACAGATGACATCGAGAACACACAGGCACTGATGCAAAAACTATTTTTTTTATCACAGGGGTCCGCAAAACTTCGACGTTTCATGGAATGCATGAAAACCATTTTACACATAAAACCAACACCTTCTCGTTGACATGAGAATGTAATAATTGAAAAACGCGAGTTATTAAAAAATGTTCAAAATTGGTTGGAAAGTGTGTCTTAAAAAACATAAAAATTTACAAAATGACGCTGGTTGTTCTGAAAAGATTGAAAGTCAATTTACTTAAAAAGAATTTTTTTAACTAAAAAAGTTACATTTTTTGCCAATGCGAAATCAGATGAGAAACAAGCGAAAGGGAGAAAACTGTTTCTTTAAAAAAAGTTACAGAAAAATGTCTCTTCATACTTCAATATCGCGTTGTTTTTTATATTTTTTACAAAAACGTGACATTTAGTTGATTAAAATTTATTTATTGTTAAACAATTCAATTTTTGGTGGCATAAAGTATGAAGAAAATATAATTTAGTATAATTTATTTTTAAAATTAGATAATGAAACAAAATCTTGAACATGTTTCAGTAACCTATGATCTATTTGACTAATGTCAACTCTAAAGTGAGATTTTATTAATTTGTATCTAGTTGACTGTGAACGAGCCGAATCTATTATTATTTGAAGAAATTTTTTGACTGTTTTTTTCATTTTATGTAATTATTTACATTAAAAGATTATTCATTTCGAGAATGTATTTCTTCTAAAAATTTTTAAAAGCAAATTTCTAATTACCCCCGCTGCCTTCTTAACCTTGCCGATTACCTTTCTAATTTTGTACCAACGATGATGTTTTAATTTAGGCAAAAAGATTTAAAAAATACATTTGGACATATTTAAAAATTAATTTCAATGTCAAAATAAATTGTCTTTTTGAAGTAAAAAAAAAAGCGGCTGCCCGCATGTTTTGAAAAAAATCCATGGCTTGCCCAGATAGTTGGGATGAATATGAAATCTTTTCATTAAATTTAATCGATTAATATTATACCGTTCTTATTGAATAGCATTTGAAACAAGGATGTAAGAAAGAATTTAAACGATAGCGTAGTTTAAGAAATTTGGAAGATTTTTATGTTTTATTTTCCTTAACTTAAGATAAGAGCGTAAATATTCATAGAAAACTTTAGGTTTTTAAATTTTTCGTGGCTTCTCACACACTTTAGAAAGAAAATAATACAATTGCTTGGTTATTAATAATATTTTCTTTTGCTACATAATAAATAATAGGAGAAAAGTTTGACAAGAATGTAAATAGTGATACATAAATAAATTTAATAAGAGAATGTGATTGTGCAAGGTTTTCAGCTTTATTGAAACAACCGGAAGCTCATTGCGATACTTGTAAACAGAATGCCTGACAGTTTGTCCTCAAGTTACTTTTCTTAAAAATGATGACATTGAATTACATACACATTCAGTTGTTTTTACCTTGCTTTATTCACGCAATATTTGTTCAATTTTCAACGAATTTTAATTAACAGATCAATTAATTCCTCAATTTATTCTTAGCTTTGTATTCGTTATGTTTTTTATTGAATATTTTTCATTAATTTTATTTAAATTAAACTAACAATAATTTAGTTCTAATTTATGAAATAAATATTTAAGTATAATTTTACTACGTCCTCAAGAGAGCAATTTCTCTAAAAACATCACAGATCTAAAAGTATTGTCCAGGGTATACAACGATAAACCGTTTAATAAAATTGAATGAGAATTTATACATCTGCTTAATTCCTGAAATTGTTCTTTAAAAGAAAGACCTCTGTTTCCATGATTTGAAAAATGGTCCTCTATAGTGCCGATTTTTAGAAAGACTTTGAAACCTATTTATTAAATATTTATAATTGATAAATACCATAATTCTCTTCGAATAGAATTCAAGGTAGATTGTATGCCAATTATTGATTCTTGTCTACTAAAATTTAAATGACAGGTACATTATAAACTTTTTTGTCATGCTTAACGATTAATATGCGTCAAAGGGAACCGAGTGAGGACAAAATCCTGTGTAAAAAAAAAGAATCCAACGACAAAAAATAAACTACAACGAACAAAAAATAAAGAAAAAAGCTCTTATTGTAAACTACAAAAAAAAATAATTTTCAGGCACAATTAAAAGGAGAAAAGAAAAATGAGAATGCAACTAACCACATCCCCTTCCTTCTTTTTTTCGTCTTTTTTATTTTTATGACTACCAAATCGCAATGAAATGACATTCAAAATAAGACAAATAAAAAAATTTTTCATTACCAACATTTCGGTACAGCAACGAATAGCATGTGCTCTCTCTTTGATACCTGAGAAGCGAATGAGGATCACTCTTACAATTACACAATTACTGTAACCCACTTATATAATTATATGTAAGTCACAATTACATCAGAAATAGAGAAAGTAAAAGAAAAACAAAATTCAGGAAACAACACCGTTAAATGTAATTAATCATATTAGTATAATTTCTGCTGAGTTTATCCGAATCGGGTTTAAAATTAATAGATAACTTTTTTGTTTTTTAGTATAAAGCATTTCCAGGAATTCTCTCTTTCTCTCAATACTTTCACTATGCACAATTTCAACATTATTACAGTCAAACTCATGGTCAACATTAACAAATTCCTTTGTATGTCTGGCAAGTGATCTTGTAAACAACACAATCTTTTTCAAACTTATCTAAAGGATCGTTGAAGAATTTTGTCACTGAATCCATTTTAAATCGTATACGGAAAATAGTATGAATTTTAAACTTTTTCAACATAAGTTTAATAGTTTTAGAAATTTGATCAGAACATGGAGGAACAAAAGTATAAAACGAACTATATTTCTTTAACTCTTTCTGATTATCTGCAGGAAAAATATTACTCTGTTCGTTTTTGATTTTTTCAAATCTAATTGCCATATGTTTCTCAATTAACTTTTTTGCGTGCTGATTCAGAAAAGGGATATTTCTAAAAATATTTGAATTTCTTGAATGAAATGAGAAATGGGACAAACCTAGAGCTCTATCAGCTAAGATTTTTATTACGTCAATTTTGTTTTGTAAAGGATGAGCAAAAAAGAAATTTAAAATTATACCTGAGCATGTACTTTTTCTGAACCAATTCTTAATAATATTACCCTCCGAACCCCTAATTACTTCTATGCCCAAAAAAACTGAATCTATTATCATGTACTAATCCATGAGTCAATTGAAGTTTTGGATGAAAACTGTTAAAAGTATCAATGACCATTTGCAACTTTGCTATAGAAAAACATAATAAGGTATAGTTGTGTTACTTCATGAATAACATAAAATGCTCGTAGCTGGCTCAAAGATAGGTTCCATCCCTTTGGTACTGATGGTTATTTTCGGATCAGGCAATCTGTTCTCAGCGTGGCTCAACTCGATCCTTGGGTTTAAGCCGTATACGACACTAAGTTCAGATAAACTTAGAGTTGGCTGATGAGAGACAGCAAAAACACTGACGCGAATACTTGGCGCGAAGATAAGACTGATGCAAAGAATGGTGTACAAAAACTGATTGACTGCTAGCTGGGTGGGTACCTTCCTTTTACCCTTATATATTCTTCAACATTGAGTGCTTTTTGGAGGAACAATTTGTTCGCCCCCGAAGATTCTTCCTTCGTAGATTTGTCCCTAACGAAAGCGCCGTCGCCCCCGTGAAGGGAAGCTCGGCCGTCGTAATTGAGATCCAAGGTTTCACATACAGAATTGAGGGAAGCGTTATTTATATCTTTTCTAGGTCATAATCTCTTTCCCACATATGCATTAAACTATCTATTTACTTATTTTAAAGTACAATTTCTATTCGTCATTATTAATATTATTTATTAGTTATGGTCACGTAACACCTCTCCTCTCTTAGTATTGAGCGTCCCGATCAAAATATTGGCTCGGGCTAGAATTTATGCAAAATTATCATTATTTAAAATTGAGGGTGGTATTGCGATTTACCGGAAAATTGTCAAAATAAGATTGTTTTAAATAAAATATCGAATTTGGAAAAAAATAAAGAAGATGACAATTCCTTATGCTTCATTTCTTGGTGTTATGAAAGTTGAAGAAAGGAATTGTAAAATTGATGAACAGGCGATTTTGTATGAATTTTAAAGAAATTTGAATTGCGTTTTTATATAATTTTATCTTATTATCACTATTATGGTCACATTACACATCCCCTTATTCATTTTTGAGCGCCCCGATCAAAATTTGGTCACATAACAGGATTCAAATGTTAATCAAATATGGGGATGGTATTATGATTCCCTGAATTTTTTTTTCTTGACGCAAATCAAACTTTTATTAATAACTAGATAGAGTTTTTGCTACAATAAGCTTATTTGCGACATTCGACACTTGCTGGAACAACGATATTAGGAGATCTTATAAAAAGAAGAATATTACAGAATATAATTTTTAACTTTTTTATACATTTTTTACCGAGAATATTGTATGCTGTATTTCGTTGAATAATCTATTGTACTTTTAAACGAAAAAAAATCAAATGTTATCAGTCTGAGATAATGGATATTGTATGTTAAAAAAAAATTTTATGAAGAAAATTTAGACTAATTTCAGCGAAAGTAAATAAAGATGGCATGATCTATAGGTACAGCTATTATATAAGTGGATGCTCAAAAAAAAATATATATATATATATATCCTAAATTGAGAGAGAAGTATTTGTGCATATTGACTAAATTTAAATTTAAGAAGAGAAAAAAAATCTAGTAATTATAAACAGACTTAAAAATATATGCACTTAAAGAAGTGTGCCTAAATACAGCACATATAAAATCGTGCGTAAATATATATATAATTAAACATTTGTCATGAGGAAAACCGCAGGATTTCGCCGAGAGCGGGTACTAATCTGAAAAATTGCACCCGCTTCCAGCGAAATCGCGGTAAAATTTCAGCCATAACCACGTCTCACAACCGTAAGATAGGTGGTTACAGTCTGTAAAGGAATCAATACGACGATCCAGCAAAAGCCTTGTGGACCCTAAGAACACGGAGCGACCCAAGGACAACCGCCTACTGCATTTTTCCCGCAAGTGTTCTAGCATATTGTTGACACGCAGGGATGCTTTTTAGGCTATTAGGAAGTGAAAGCTTTGCACCTCCAAGAGCGCCGATGATAAGGACGATCAGTTTAACAGAATATTCCGGGTACAATCGCTGCAACTCCCTTATAAGGTCTCGATACCTCTCTTTCTTTTCATTCTCCTTGGCTATGATGTTTTTGTCAGCTGGTGCTGAAAATTCGATAACGAACATGGTTCGCTTCTCGAAGTCGAGAAGAACCATGTCAGGCCTCGAGTGAGCAACAGAAACAATTGTCGAGACTATAAAGTTCCAGTATATACGGCACTTCCTATTATCGACAATCGACTCAATTTTCATAGGAGCATTTAGAGGAGCGATATTAAGGTGAATGCCGTAGGAGTGACAGAGATGGTAATAAAGTACTCTTAGTGCCGCATTGTGCCTTTGAATGTAGGTCGTTCCCGCGTGTGTTGGACAACTAGATAGTATGTGAGCTAAATGCTCCGGGTGTAGATGGCACGCTCTGCAGCTATCATCGGGAATGTCTTGGCTCAAAATGTGGCGACGGTATGTTAAGGTGGAAACGACACCGTCTTGGCATGTAAAAATTAAACTCTCTGTACCAGACTTCAATCCGGGCGATTTAAGGAAAGCAAACGTTAGCTCACAAGACATTGACTGATCCTTCACATTTCTGTGTAAGATACCGTGCATCCT
>NC_046657.1:53259405-53270106 GCF_010883055.1 Belonocnema kinseyi
TATTTTTGTAACCATATTCAGCAGAAACCCTTGGTACAGGGACCCTCTATCCGCAACCCGAGGACGCGTTCGGTGGCTTTGTCATAGGCCCTTCGGTTTGCTATCTCATTCATTTTGCAACAATGTCTTTCTTGTTCTTTTTTCTCGAATTATATATCTTCTTCTACCTCTATTTCTAGGCCTCACAATGCATTAATGGAGAAGTTTAAATATATTTCTACTACACATAATGTACAATCTCTTGCTCTTCTTTCTGCATGGATAATTTCTTGGTTCCAATGGTGACATCTACTATCGGCGAGAAAATTCGAGTCCTCTGACTTTTACGTTAAAAAAGTATGTGAAGAAGAAATGGTAGTTTAATGAAAAAGGTCTCATTTTAAAGGTGCAAATGTTGTATGTTAATGAGCCGAAAAGTAATATTCCAAAAAATTATTTCTAGCTTGCAGATCTGAAAATCGGATAATGCTGGGCTCTCGCACTTGCTTTACTAAATAAAAAACTAACTTCAAATATCGCAATTTGTGCGAAAACAACAAGAAGCACATACTTCCTTCAAATTTTAAATTATTACAGATAGTTCAACTAACTACCTCCAATTTAAATCACTTCATTATATTCATTAGAACTGAAAATAGTGCGGTCGCATATTTATTCACAAAAAACGAACAATTATTTATATTTTGCAAGTTTTTCGACGGAAATCTGTCCAGAAATGTTTAATGTACCACCATGATTTTTTCAGATTTTTCCTATTATTTTTTCAATAAAAAACTATGCTTCAAAGTTCACTGTTTTTAAAAGCTATCAAACTTCTTCACTTTTCGTTGTATTTTCAGATCTGTAAGCTAGAAATAATTCTTTGGAATATTACTTTTCGGCTCATTAACGTACAACATTTGCACCTTTAAAATGATACCTCTTTCATTAACCTACCATTTTTTCTTCACATACTTATTCAACGTCCAAGCCAGAGGACTCGAATTTTCTCGCCGATAGTAGTATTGATTGTTTCAATATTCCCTAATGAATGCCAATAGTTACGGAGTTGTACATTTCTTTGTATCTATGCTTTTGTCTATGAAAATAGAACTGAGCAACTTCTGGTTTAAGCTTAAAACAATAAGCACTGAAAATGCTTGAGTAGGCTCTTGTGTGATTAACCGGTAATCGATTGTCAATAGTATTTGGAAGCTGCGCTTCTGGTATGTCTTCTTCTTGAAGCTCTTCCTAAAAATAAATCAAAAATAAATTTTTTTTGGGTTTTTTTTTTATTTTTCTATGGTATTATTTTACTTTTATTCTGTTAAGATTATTATACTCAAACATGAAGATGCTCATTATTTCTGTACATGGTTGTAACCAGGTTTTTTTATCTTAATTTAAAATTGTGTACACATTTTTGAGGAAAAAGAAGAAGAAAGGTTTAAGATTTTCAGTTCTTTTTTTTAGATAGGAGAACTTTGTTTCACGTGAAGTTAAATATTGTTTACACATAACCTTACAACCCGTAATTCGGAGGCAATACAAGAGATCTGTGTACGATAAGTTTATGCGTGAGTCTCCTCTGATTAGCCTGGTTGATAGTTATGACCTATAAACTAGACAATTTAATGACTTCAAGTGGTGAACTCTTTCTTTTTTTTGGATAGAAGAAAATCTATCTATGACTTTTTTCTGTTTAAAAAAAGAATTATTTTTCCTAAAGTCTCAAAGTTAGATATGGTTAAGGTTACAACCCGTGAGTTGGGAGTATTGCGGGGATCGGAGTGGGGTACTTCTTTACATGCGTCCCGTATGATTACATCGGTTAAAAGTTATGGCCCCAAAACCAGATAACATAATAGCGTCAAGTGGCGCCCTACCTTTTTTTAAATAGAAAGAAAGTTGTATGAGACCTTTTTTTTCTATATTTAAAAATATTTGTCTCTAAAAATTGTATTATCCCCTCTCCATTAAAATAATGATTACTCTGTTTGTGGGGTACGTTTTGAGATCAGTTTGTCGTGAGCGAGTGATCGAGATAGTTACTTAATACAGTGCGGAAAACACGAGTGAGCCTTTTGATTCAGGTTTTACTTTCTTCAAATTTCAGCGTGATAAACGCGATGATAACTCTCCATCAATAGAGATGAGTAATTTAAATAATAGCAGTGAGGAGAAAAATAAAAACATAGTCATTACTCCATAGATTGATGAGTTCCACAGACTAATTATATAGAGTCTTCCAGCTCGTTTGGGCTTGGACCTGTTAATTATCTAACATCACAAAGTGGATTTGCTGGGGCTTCTAACTCATTAGACATTCAATCCGAGATTAATAATCTGGAAAAGTCACAAAATTATAATTTTTTTGGACCTTCCACATCTTTTGAATTTCAAGTTGGTGTTTTAAATTGCCAAACTGCACAAATCAGTTCTGTTTCAAAAAATGAGAAATCTAAAGAGAAAATTCCGAATATCACTTCGAATGTCTTAGTGACAGGCAGCATTTTCTTTCTGAAATATATGCGATGACGTATCCCATCGGTCGCCCAGGAAAAATTAATGAGCCGTTACTGGAAAATTGAGTACATTGTTAAGCAGGGACAATGTACGAAAAATATCGAACTTCTGAGTCATTCAGCAGGGGGCGGATTGGGTGGAAGAGAATTTGAAAAAACATGCTACTTGTGATTTATACAGTTTTGACTCGCAAAATGAAGATGAGATAGAGTCGATTATATCTGATGAAGAGGGGTGCATTGAAGATAAAGAAGACATTTCAGAAGAGTATCCCTTTTCGGATATAACAAGTCGACAAGGTCCGTTCTTTTATGTTAAATGCTGGGGTTGGTTTTGTGGAGAATTCAGCCTTTGTCACAGACAAGGATCCGGCTGGAGAGGGGCATCCTCCGAATTTTAATCCAAGTGATCCGAAAATGATTATTAACGTGATTTTTAATTTTTTAAATTTAACGGTTATCCTTCATTCTACATGGGCTTTATTTTCTGAGAAAAAATTCAACAGTACAGTGGAGATTTTTACTTTATCAGTTAAAAGGAAAATTCTATAAAATATCATCCTTACTATTCACAATGTGTACTGGGGATAGAAATTTATGGGAAGCAGGACAGCTCGCATGATTTTTGTGACTAGTTTTTGTTGAACAAATTTTTTTTTATTATGGTTAGAAATTATTTTCAACAAACAATATCTTGAAACTAAAAGAGTTCATTGAATTAAAATAAATGTATACATATATAAAAAAATGAAATTGATTAAATTTCTCTATTGTATATTTGTAAAAGAATGTAGGGTTTGGCCTAGGACTTTTTGTCCGAACAAGTACTGCATTTTTCAAGGACAAAAACTTTTACTTCTACGGGATTTTCTACGAAGGGTTTAAGCCAGTATTTAGCTCTGAAAAGAAAATGTATTTATCAGTTGAAAAATTTTGGTTTGGCATCATCTGTTGGACACAAGAGTTTTTTGATTGTTTATAGAAGGCGTATGATACTGGTAAGCAGAAAGGAGAATATTATTTTTATGATATTCTTGTTATTATTTGATATAGAATCATTTTTGTTAATTTTGAAATGTTTGTTTTCTGTTTTTTGATTGATTAAAATTATATTTGGAGGCAACGAGAAATATCCTGTTCATGAAAGTTCCTATGGAAGTGATTTACAAAAATGTGTATGACCCGATATGAGAAAAAAATTAAGAAATGTTATATTGTTATATTATATTATTCATCATTAGGAGATGGAAATCTAGTATGTGAAGGAGAAATCCATGGGGTTGTTTCATATATATTGTTTTTTAATTTATTTTTGAAGCAAAGTACGATTTTTGGTAACATAATGATTATTAGGATTATGTTACAAATTAAGATGCTTGGGACAATATAATATGAAATTTATTAAAGAGTTTTGATTTTGGGTAGTTTTATTTTATCTTTCGCGGAAATATTTAAAGATTTGTAAATTATTTTCGAACAAATGTTGTTTGAATTTAATTTGTCTTTATTTAGCCATAGGGATGAACCATTAATTATCAACGTGCAATTTGACTGAACTTCAATAGTTCATTGTAATGGGAGAGATAAAACTGTTTCTAATGTTGAGGGCAAATAATATTCACGTTTTCTTCATAAGTAGAATAATGTATCCAACCATTTCTCATTTCTAAAGGTGAAAAATAATTTGTAACCTCTTCTGATGTTTCAATTGTACAATTAGGTTTGGATGAATCCAAAAAGGGAAATTTCACAAGGAATAATTGTGTCTGTTTTTCTAAAGTTTCTGTTGGCTGACACAACTTTCCAAATGGTAAGATTTTACAATCCTGAAGTGGATATTTATGACTCAGAATGTAAATTTCATTTGATTTCGAAATTCCCATGAAAATATTATCCAGCTTAAAATGAGAGGTGATTATACCGTTAATAAGGAATTTTTTAAATTATGAGAGGGATACATTTTATATCTGAAGTCAGGAAACTCAAACTCTAAGTACTCAGAATTGAAGAATGCCATTTTCCTATTTGAGTGAAGGTTAAAATTTCATATAATTGCTTTCAGGTGTTCAAATTTTGTTCAGTTATTTTTGGTAATTGGTATAACCAATGTGCTGTTTGGATTTCATCATTTTTCAGAGTCAGTGAAGTTTCTAAAAAGCGTGGCATCGTTTCGTTAAGTTTAAGCAATTCCTCTGTTATATCTAGGATATTAAATGGAATTATGTGTGTTTGTTTATCCAACTATGGGAGAAATAATCGTAGTTCACTTTTATGTTTTTCTAATGCTTAAAGAACTATACAGCAATTATTAGATTCATTATATTCAAGCAAGTCGTTTATTAATGAATTATATTTATTTATTTGAATTATTTTAATTGTTTCTTGTGTAATGTGATAATCCTAAGGGCAGTGATTAGTTTCATTTGAATTTTGACAAAAACTAATCAGTTGTTCATATTTTTGGACAGCGAAATGGCCGGTACTGAATGTATGCTTCATGTTTGCAAATGTGATAATTAGCTGCAGGAATCATTTCAAGTTATAATTAAAATGAAAGAATTATTAATAACAAATAAACATTTATTTCAAAGAATCAATAATTTTATCAAATAGTACCTTTATTTGGTGGGAAGAATTTTTTATTTTAATGTAGAATACAAATGGGACCATTTCAAACAAATATTTTTTCTAATCCAAAAAACAAATCACTAAGATAAATGCATATCCATTCAACTGAAGTAAATACTTTTAAAATATATGATATTCAATATATAATTCAGTATCCATATTCTTTATTTCAGTTTCTAGCCATTACTAATACTTCTGTGTGGAAAAAATTTCGATTTTTCATTTGTCAATAAGAAATTATCCAGTTTCAAATATATTCACTAGTGAGCAGAATTATTCATTTAAAAAAATTCATTTATGTATGACACAACTGTAAATTTGCATAAAGTTTAAAACCGAAAACTAAATTCTGTTGAAAAGTAGCTTATAAGGATTCTGAATATGCATAATTAATTTCAAGTACATACATCCAATTTACTTTAATGAGTTAAAAACATTTTTATTTTTCTTAACTTTGCTCAAACAAATCGAAGGCAATGCTCTTAAACTGAGGAAAGCTATCTCACGCTTTCAATGTCACAATGGCCTTCTTCTTGTTTGAATGGCGATAAGAATGGTATGCCATTGCTTCATTTTAATAAACTTATCTATTTCTCAGATTTTTTATGTTTTTAACTTTTGTCTAATTATTATATATCGTCCTAAGTGATTTGCTGTTATCAAGCCATTAGTTTTCCAATATTAAATCAACAAAGATTTTGTCCACTCAAATTTGTAATTTTCTACTAATCTTAAGTAGCACACTTTTCACCAAACGGATCTGCAAAATTAAAATAGTACTTAGTTAAATTTAACTAACTTTTATTAAGACGCCAAAATAGCTTAAAAAATTAGTTTTACTTCTTCAAGAGCTCACGTTGATACTTATTCCTCTCGTGCCTGATTGCAAAAATATGCTTCTTTGATATTTTTTAATTTCTCTGAGGCCCAAAATATAGTTTAATAACAATAAAAATATAACAAAATATAACGATACGAAAAACAGAAGCTTTTTTTTAATTTGATCGAGAATCATCATCATTAGCTGAATTGAGCTTAAACTTAACCTTTTTTATAATTAACGACATAATACGAATCCAGACTTATTTTTGAAGTATTACGCCCATAAGACTGTTTATAGGGTCACAAAAAACCCATAACTGAAAAATTGTGCTTTGCGAGTTTTTGTCGCATAATTATGATTTTGTTGTGGTTTCATGTATTACAAATTGTTTATAATACATAAAATATTACTTTAAACTTTTAAATTAAACTAAGTGCAATAATTACAAAAAATATACAAACATAATTACTTAAACAATTTTTTTTGTTTTGTTTTTAATAATATTGTCATTGAATAACGCTATAAATTTGCGGTTTTTTCTGAAATATTCAACATGTCCATTTTTAATTTAAAGCCAGGAGATAATTAAAGGAATTCAACAAACTTTCAAGGCAAATGTTTTTCACGATGTTTTTTCCTTATAATCGCAATTTTTAATGGAATATAAGAAAAGCATATAACCGAAATAATTTTGAAAATCGAAAGCAGAACAGACTAGGTCGTGTCAACAATTTTTCAATGTGGCATTCTTATTGTTTCGGTAGAATTAAAAATACTACACCATCGCGTCGCTTTATTAAATTTTATTTGTCAGGAAATATTTTTATTATACAAATTTATAACTTTCTTCCAATCTTAAATTGCTCATTTTTGTTAATTGAATTTGAACATTTTCACTAATAATGCGTTAAATTTTTACACTTTTTATTTATAGAGCAAAACTGCTTGAAAACTGAAATATACTACTTCCTTAAGCACTCAATTTTATACTTCATCCTCTCATGCCTGATGAAGAGTATAGATTTTTTAACAATCTTTTTATCAATGTTTGGTACAAAATAAAACTTTTTACTCTCACGATATCTCCTCTTACGGTGAGTCATTATTTAATAACTGCCTTATAAAAAATTTATTTTTCGTTAATTTTCGCTTCCCCGTCAGCAACAATTTTCAATTTATTATGAAATTTGCTGTAACAATGATAATCGATTTTTCAAAAATATTTGACATACTGCTCATTATGCTAAAACGGTTTAGTATTACGTTAACCCTGAAAAGTACATAGTGGTATCAAGTTGAGTGGAGTAATGATTATAAAATAAAGGGAAAAATTCCAGTCTAATCCCGCTCAGGTGATTGCTACGAGTTTCATTTATTCATTTTTTTGAAGTTCTGTTACCTTATTAAAAATATATGCTAAATTATTTATAAACAAACACATCTTTAGCATGAAATATATTCAGCGACCGATTTTTGTCCTACCAAAAACCCGCCAAAAACAAAGTATTGGATTTTTCGTATCAGTTATTTATATGAATTTTTTTTTGAAATTTGATTCTTTCGTAAATTTATCTTTTCTTTTCCAGCCTGTATGAAAAATCCTCACCAATTAGTTGAACTGAGTCATTTTTTATAAAGCAATGAAAAGTCTTAAACGATTTCATCTCAAAATTCGAAATATTTTACGACAATTCACGGATCAAAGTTTTCATTGGATCCAAAGATTTATTTTTGCTTTTAATAGATACTCGTATAATCTCAATATAGATTAGGGACCTTTCATAAACTACGTTACCAATTTTGGACAATTTTTGACCTCCCCTCCCCCTCGTTGATAACCGTAGTTTTTTCCGAGCCCCCCCCCCCCCACCCTCGCTAAAGTAACATAGCCATTTGCTGAACATGGATTTAACGTTTATTCTGCGTTAGTTTGCGCTTCTGGCAAGTTCAGTTGACAAATATATACCTACGTGGCCGTGTAGTTCGATAATTAGTCAAGAAAAATGAAAATAAAAAAGTGATTCTCGCCGGCTGGAATGGACTTGTTTGTTTTGATTAGCCCCAGGCATCGCCCCCACTTTTCTGTTTTCTAAATATTAATAATTATTAAAAAAAAGAAAAAGTCATGAAAATATGTATTTTAATATAAATAAAATTTAATTTTGAGATACATTTTAAAAGCAGTTCGAGCATTATATTTTTGTGATCAGAAGAATTAATAAAAAATATATGACGTATATTGTGTATTGAGGGAATAATTTGGTAAAAAGTCAATGGAAAGACTAATAAATGAGAAAGTGGATTTAATATTATATTGTCTCAAATTAATGTTTACGGACTCATAAAATACAAATCATTTGTTTATCATTCCATTTATTTGTAGCAAACAAATTTGATAAACAAATTAGCAAATAGTCTTATCATCGGGAAAATTTTTTGGTTTTAAAACTGCTTCGCATTAATGTAGGAATGACACTAAATAACGAAAATAATTAAAAAGTTTATAATAACTATTGTTATAAACAATTCTGCTGGCAAACTATTATAATTTGAAATTTTTCAAATTATTATTTGCTTCAAGCGGCAGGAAGACTTCAGTTGTTCCCTAAAACAATAAATATTTAATAATATTTCATAATATATAAAAATTTAAATTTTCGTAAATACATTGGATAAAGAAATTCAAAATTTTGGTCCTTTCGCATAGAAATTTTTTTACATTGGAAATATTTTAAGCTGTTGGGCGAATAACAGCTAGTCACAAAAATATTTGAGAAGTTAACAATAACCATTCTTGTAAATATTTCTCGTGACAAAATATTCAAATGTAAGATTTTATCAAAAATTTTATTTTCTTTAATCGCTACAATGGTAATAGATTGGAAATGAATCATAACACTGCATGCTAAGATTCACTCAATACAAAATCTTTTGACAATAATGCACCCACTTGGCCATCAAAGAAAATTTAAATTTGATAAAACCTTAAGTTTAAATATTTTGTCACAATAATTGTTAATGAAAGTGTTTATTATTGTTATATTTTATGTCATTCCTAAATTAATGGGAGGCACTTTTAGCAAACAAAATTTTTTCACCAATAATAAGACTTTGTTAATACTTTGACTGGAAAAATTATTAATAAAAAATAGAGGAGACGAAATTTCGGAGACTTATAATCCATAGAATTAAATGATTTTTAATTTCAGACAGAAAAATTCAAAATCGCAAGAAAATTGAAGGCTCTGGACAGTTTTGAATAAAAAAGAGCATTTCCTCCAACTATGCGTCATGAGTACAGTACGTTTGTTTATAGATTTTAATCGCTTATAGTCTGTTTATTTAGAAATAAAGTTTGAAATAATATAATTAACTATTTAATTCGAAAGCTACTTCAAATTTAAATTTTATTTAAAATTATTAAGCGCTGAATGCAGCGAGAAAAAGCTTTAAGGATTAAGCAACAAATAAATTGTTGAACTGTATAAATGTATAATATGAACAAAATAGATCACAAAAATATAAAGTTCAAACTGCTTTCAAAATGTGTTGCAAAATTAAATTTTATTCATATTAAACTACATATTTTCATGACTTTTTCTTTTTTGAAATAATTATTAATAGTTACTCTTATTTTTTCATATATTCTTTTTTGTTTATTTGCAATCAGCATCAAGTTTTTAATTATTTTTTCTTTTTCTTAATGCAATTAAATGAAAAAGAAAGACCTACTTTTTGTGGTACCATCTGTTGTCTTAGTTTGAAGGACATTTCCCCTCCGGATCGTAAAAAAACTACTAATGCATACACATACACGGTTGAGGAAGGGGGCTGCTTTTGATTATCCATTCTCCGAGGACAACGAAATATTAACACAGTCGAGAAACGGAGATAAAAATACCACATCGCTATAGGGCCATCTGTCGGAAAATTCAATAACTTCGTTTAAATTTCTCATCGGGGAACGTGCTAATAAAACGCTATCTTGGCTCATAACGTCAAGATAATGTTTGGTAACGTTACATCCACACTGCCCCCCTCTCCCTGCTACTAACCGTAGGTTTCGGCGTGACCCCCCCCCCCCTAAAGTTGTAACGTAGTTTATGAACGGTCCCTTATGTAATTACATGTTTTATGTTTTTCGGCGGAATAGGTCATGTGATATAATTGTGCAAATATCTCATTTTTGTTTGAAAATCATTTGTTTGTAACGCTGTGAATTACAATTGGTTTATCGTTCGAGAAAACTGCAAAAGGCAACAAAAGTGTTATTTTTGCTCTCAGATGCTAAGACTGTTTTCATAAAAAAATTTGGTTAATAATCAATAAAATTTAATAAAAAATTGTTTCAACCAAAATTAAAGAGGATTTCTAAAAAATAACCAAATACTAGTAATCTGAAGAACATATGGGGGGCCGTACTTAAATGACGTAACGCACTGTCGGCTGTCTCAATACCCCCTCCCACCCTTTCTTTAAAAATAGAACTGTAACAATTGTGGGTCCGGATGCAATAAGGGCACATCAAATTTTTTCGTGCGAAAACGAAGTCCGCTGGAGGCTTTAGAAAAAATTTTCGAATTTTAATTTTCAAAAGATATATATGGATGTAAAATTTGATTGGACATCTTTTTTTCTCAAGAAAAAAAGTTGTAACTTTTTTAGTTTAAAAATTAAAGCCAAAAAACTTACTTTTTTGATAAAGTCGATTTTAATCCGTTTTTCACTTCAACTCGTGCTCTGTAC
>NC_046657.1:53270206-53276547 GCF_010883055.1 Belonocnema kinseyi
TGAAAATTAAAATTCGACAATTTTTTCTAAAGCCTCCAGGGGACTTCGTTTTCGCACGAAAAAATTTTATGTGCCCTTATTGCATCCGGACCCACAATTTTTCATATTTCAGCTGCCTGTTCTGTAGCATCAATTGATTTTTCCTCAAAAAGTGAAAAAATGATAGATTTAAATCGATTAAGAAATCCTAATAACTTAGATGAAGTTCGTGCAATCTGTTCAATTGTTATAAACAAATTTATGAACAAAAATGATTATTGCTGTACATTGAAGCCTGGAAGTTATTTTCATCATGTTTTCCCCGCGAAATCGAGTGAAATTAATGTTTCGTTGAAATAAAACTCTAAATTAGAATTTTTTTGATTGTTATAAACAAATTACATAAACAAATTTAATAAATAAGCGCCTCTGTATATATAAAATGCCTTTCTTCTGCGCAATCATTAGGTTTGACATCAAAAATGAAAATTCCATGACAGAAATAGACAATGAAAATATTTACCATTGTTATAAATAATACTGATTATAATTCTGATCAAGAAGTGCATTTAATAGACGCTTTGGAATAGGAAAAATCTTTTTCTTGCTGAAATGTTGATTATATCATAAAAATGAAACTCCTACGAAATATAATGATATTCATCAACATTCTGGTTCCGGTTATCACATTTTTTTCATGACTCAACGTTCAATCGCTAAGCTGCTTTTTGGAAAGACATTGAAAAGTTCACGTACGTATCCATTGGAATTTTTGTGATTGGCCGACTTTCATTAATTACGACTCTTGAGAAGTACGAGTTTTAAGTTGGATCTTCTCGCAAGTGGTAAGTATCTCTTAAATGAACTCAAATTTTTTCCAAATTTCTAATTGTTCAATTGTTACTTATGCATCAAAATTCAATAATTTTTGTTACATATTAAAAATTTGTTGCACAGAACAATTACAATTGTTACGTTCGAAGTTAAAATTTATCACTCTGAAATATCAACGATTGGAGGCTTTCTATTTCATATAATTCAATGAAAAATTGTTTTATTTTGATACTTCATTTATAAAATAAAACGGCTAAAAATTAAATAATTGAGATTAAGCAATATTTAAATAGGCTTTGGAATTAAATAAGATCACTTCGTTTTTCAAATTATTTTTAAAATAAGAATAGTTTATAATATATTGCTTAATTTCAAACAAAATTCGAGTCGTCTTGAAAACTCAATTATTGTTAATTTTAAATAATGGGCATACAAATCAACGTGATTTATTACAATAACAACAGTTATTAGCAAAATTGTAATATTTTTTCTTACATTTCAGTTTTTTGAAGAAAATAATACATCAAATATCCTATAAAAATTGACAGTAACCTACAAGTCGATAGGTTGATGGGAATTCTTGAAGTACTATTTATAAAAAACATAATTTTTTTCTTAAATTTGTACATTTTTAAAACAAACTACCAGTAATTATTAATAATCTGGATTGAGACCGTCACAGGTCCTGACGCTTGGGAGATCCCGTTGTGTCCTCTCATAAGCCTTAAGCGTGGCCCCAAAGCTCTCTCCATAGGGAAAGGACCGCAGCCACGCTGTTGGCTGATATTCCAAACTCATTGATGCAGTAACTACCTGTGAATGAGTAAATGTCTCATCATTCTTTAAGCACATACGACAGAGAGGACTTTCTTCCAGCCTTATCTTATGTCTGTGATACCAGAGGTTTCCATGTCCTATAAACATTTCTGTTAGGACTTTGACTTCATTTCTCCCGAGCTTGAGTATTTCCTTCGCTCGATGAGGGTTTAGCTTTGAGCCCAAGAGTGTTTTCGCCCGTCTGCAGCCAGATACCAAACCCCACTTATTCTGATGTTCCTCGGTCAGCCAACTGTTAATATCTTCAGTGTCTAGTCTACTGGAAATGCCTACAACTGGCTCAGTACCAGTAAAGTTTTCCTTTGCTGCTAGCTTTGCTAGCCTATCCGATATCTCATTGCCCCTGATGCCACTGTATCCAGGGATCCAGAGCAGAGTGACTTTGTTTTCTGTCGCTACAGTTTTGCTGAAAATTCCTTTTTTTTTATCCTCATCTCAATGAGAAGGTACTGGTTTCGTGTGAAAAATGACTTTCGCGAATTCTAACAAATGGTGACGTTTTAAGACCTTCTGAGTTCCGGTCATTTCGGATTACGGTCATTCCGGTGCATGTTAAGCGGCATTTAATCAAAAATTTTTAAAATGGAAAGTGTTCGCAGCTCTTATTTTATACATGTGAATTATTGACCGATTACTTAAAAAAATGCGTAATTAGAAAATTTTTAACCTTCGATTTAAAAAGTTTAAAATTTTGAAGAATTCACGTTCAAGAGTTTTTAATTTTAATTCTCGTATGATTTCTTCAAATGACAAACAAATTATTTCCATGGCCGTAAAAAAGTTTCACGAACTCGAAAAACATCAGAAATATAGACCACATCACCTCCAGAAATGTTTCTTATCTATAATTTGCTGCTTCTGAAGGCAAAACAAAGAGCTATTTGCATAAATATTCTAGAAAACCTGAATTATGCATCATACGAGTGCAATTTTTCAATTTAAGTGGAAAATAAATTTTAGCACAAAATTAAAATTTCGAAGAACAATTCATTTTCTAGATTTAATTTTTTCAAGATTATTACAATATAATCTTTCTCAGTTTCTTGATAAAATTCTTGTATCAGAACTTTTATATGTTTCAAAAAAATATAATATTAAAATAATAATAAAAATAGTTTTGAATCTCTGTAAACTCCTCAAAACTTAAAAGATTCATAAATAGATTTAAACTCGTCTTTCTGTACAAAAATTAAATTTTACTTGAATTTTTAAACATAAAATATTAAATTTCAGCATCAAAAATTTTAATATTCAACAAAAAATTTGAATTTTCAGCAACAAAAAATATGCATTTTTAACAAATATATTGTGAAATTTGCAACGTATCTACAAAAATGCGAGGAAGTTTTTATAGAAATGCAAAGTTTTAAGAATTCAAAAATACTTCAAAGGCCTTTACACGCTTTAGGGCATTTAAAAATATTCCAAGGTGTTTTCAAGGGATTCAAGTGGTTCATTTTCAAATTTAAATACTACAGAATACAATTGGCCTTTAAATTTTGATTAGATTTTACTATTTTTAAATATTTCGATTTGTAACAATACGATTTTCTCAAGTTTTATTTCGGCGAATTAAAAAAAATGTATCCAAGAAGCGGGTTGTTCAATTTGAAAAATGTATCTAAGTATGAAATTTCGAATTTTGAAATTACGATTTGTAAAAATAAAATTTTCTAAAGTGTGAGTTTGGCTGATTTAAAAAAATGTATTGCAGATAAATTAAAACAAAAAAGTTTTAAAGTATGAAATGAAGGACTTTAAATGTGTTGCATGCGTGATATTAGAGAAAAGATTATTTTAAGCGTCAATAAAGCCAGGTAAAACATATAAATCATCGAAAGAATTCATGCTTTTCTCGAAAAATGTAGCTTTTCTCTTGTTTCAATAAAGCTGAAAATGTTACCACTCATGTTCTCTTATTAATCACAAGATATTTTTTACGCACCCGAATGAATTGTTGACTCTGTAAAGAAGAAATTTTGAAATACGTTTTTCGTTTATCTGCTTCTAATTTCTGGTTCAAAAGGTTTTAATAGAATGAACAAATTTTTATGATATTCCTGAGGAGATTTTTTAGGTTTTAAAAAATTTATTACAAGAAAATGTTAAGAAAGATATCAAAATATCTGTTAATATTTTAAATAACTATCTATTTTGGAAAATAAATTTTTAGAGAAAATAAAAATTATTTCAAAACATTTCAATTGAATTTTAAAAAAGAAGCTTTTCACGAACTTTCAGAGATTCCGAGAGACTGTAAGAATTTTCTTAAGATTTCTAGAAAAATGTTTATTGCTTTGCTTTTTAATTTTTGGAGAGAATTTTTAAAATTGTAGGAAAAACTTCTCTGCCAAAAAAATACCTTCTATTTTTTTTATATTTTACACATTACATAACTTAAAACGGCCTGAAAAAACTCAAACATAATTACGTAAAAAAGTCGTTCATTAATTACTTTCAGTCCAATTTTTGAAATTTTGCAGAATAAAAAATGTTACGAAAAATTCTGATTATTTTAAAAGATACTTAGTAGATTTAGAAGTTAGGAAATGATATGCAAATATTTTTAAATTCCAAATGATTTTAAAAGTTAAAAATTAAACACTTTGCTGGCCCTTTTGACATATTTTCCATAAGTCTATTTAACTATTTAAAAAAAAACAATTATTCATAACATTGTTTTAAATGGATATAATAAGCTATATAATCTTTTAAGTTTAAAGAAAAATCTCTTTTTATATAGAAAAACTAATATCAATTAAATAAAATATGTTTGATGAAAATTTAAAAGATTGATCGCATTCCTGTATCTTTTTGATCAAATATAACTTTAGCAGTAAAACATGAAAACATCTTGGCATTACTTAGAAAGTATAAAAAAATGATTAATTTTAACAATTTATTAACAGAAATGCACAAAATCATGCTCATCTCTGAAAAGTAGTTTTTCTCAAATAAAAGCTATTTTCCAGGTAATTGACAAAGAGAAATTTTTCACCGAATTTTGTTGGCTCTTTTATTTGGACATTTTTGGTCTAAGAATTTCCCAAAAACTTTTTTCGAGTAGAGGTGTGCATTCGATTATTTAAAATTTTAATACAAATTTAGACACGTTTGGAAAATTGGATTTTTTTAATAGAGAAATATTTAAATAGATATCAAACCGCTTAGATTTCTTTCGGCTTATATAATTTTTTTAATCAGAATAACTACTTTTTTGTTAAAACAATGATTTTAAAATTCAAGCCGAATGATGGAAATTCGAATTATTCAAGTATTCAAACAACTGGGATTTCAAATATTTGATTTTACTTTTGGATCTAGTTTTTAACAACAAAGAAAGAAGCTATTTTAATTAAAAAAATTGTAATAATTCAAAGAACGGACACTTTAAGAATCTTATGTGTGGTAGCATTTATTTATAATCTGTTTTAACATTTTTGATAAGAGAAAATTCAAAAATATTTTTAAAATTTTCCAAAAAGTTCTAAAATTCTCAAACAAGAATATAGAAGATTTTGAGCCAAATTTATAAGAATTTCGTGAAAAAATCTAATGGTATTATTTCAAAAAGCTTGTAATGTGAAACAGAAAATAGTTATGTTTATCCACTGAAGTTAGTTTAAGAACAGCAAATATTACAAATTATCTGTATTTTTAATTTAAATTATTTTTTATAAATTAAAAATAATATTTTGTTTTTGTTCCAATATTTTTCAACATGACAATAAGTACTAAATAATCATAATCATGAAATGATAATTTTCATATTTCAAGTTTCGAAAAGCATAACTCATTGTTATATTCATCTGAAAAATGTCGCAAATAGTTCATCTCAGAAGATTTTCATTATAAACAAAAATTATAATTCTCAAATAAAAGCTAGCGTCTTTATCTAGGAACTTCTTATTTTCACACTTATTGCAATTAGTTTCATTAAAAAATGTTTCATGTTGATCTAAAATAATTTTTTCTTTTAAATTTAAAATTGAGTAATATTTCATCTTTTTTCGCCCACATATTACATTTCTTATCTCGTAAATTATATGATATCAAGCGTTTTCTCCTCAGCTTTTTATTTTTGATAAGACAGTTTAAGGAACCAAAATTTAGTTACCCAGCTTGTTGAAACTGATATCGACATTTGTTTTAAATCATATAATTATTGAGAAAAATGTCTTTTTTTCGCATCGCTTGATTTTATTGTGAAAGAAGTGCATTTCCTTACCTTTTTTTTAAACTAGGGACTTTAGAAACCACATTGTTTAGGTGAAGTATTTTAATTGTTTACGGCCGAGAAAAAATAAAATCTTTTTGCAAAATTATAGTCTCTAACTTAGATCGGCCTGAGAAAATTCAAACATAATTATGTAAAAAAGAGCTTAATTCTTTATATAAAAGGCCTGCATAAAAATGCTTCGACTTCAGTTCGACTTGAATTGCCCCAAATCAAGACATGCTGAAGTCGAAAAGGTCGACTTAAGCATGTCTCAGTTTTGAGACGGAGCCAGACTTCAATTTATGTCTTAAAGACAAGTTTCTATGTCTTGAAGACATAAATTTATCTCTTGAGTCGAATTTTTATGACTCGAGCACGTGCGGTTTATAACTTCGAGCGTGTACGTTCCCTAACAAAAAGGGTAATTCTAACAGTCATAAAAGCTAATCTTTGTTAAAGGTTAAACAATCTT
>NC_046657.1:53276647-53285893 GCF_010883055.1 Belonocnema kinseyi
AATTTAGTAATTAAAAATTTCTCATTCATTAATTTTAATCTCATTTATGAGCCAACAAAGGTTTGAAAATGTCAGCCAAGAGAAGGCTCGTCTTGAGTCAAGTATACATCGTCTTAGCCAAGATAAGGCGATCGATGTCTTGGAGACGAACTCAAGACATAACGAAGTTGAACTCAAGCCGAATCATTTTTACTGGTGGTGTATATTCGGGGAGCAAGAATATGAAATATGAAATAACAAAACATTTTATTAGCTATTTTTACATTCTCATTCATCAGAGTGTACTGCATTCGTCCAAATTTTCGATCTCTTGTTTTTAACGGATCTCTACGTTTCGTTAATCAGATACTTCCAACCACATTTAAAAAATTTAGAGCAATTTTAAAATGAAAAAAAAATTTTAGTTAAAAATTTGTTATCAAAGTTTCTTATAGATGGGTAGTAGACTTGCAAATTATCCAACTAACATTGTCAATTTCAATGGAAATGAGAAAAGTGATATGCTTTTGAAAATGTTCAGAAAAATTGAAAAAAATATTTTTCTAAAAGATTGGGAAATTTCATTTCAATTCATCACTATATATCAAATATATTTAGAAACTATGTCACTTAAATATATTCGATTAGACAAAAATTCAAAATTTTTTAGCCCAATCCAAATTTCTACTAAATATAAAATATATGTTTTTCGAAACTATTATCGTGAAATTCCTTAATTAGGGAAAAGTTGCAAAAGTTGGATCATTTTCAAAAATATGCAATTTTGGTTATGTAACAAGATTTACAAATTATCTTGATAAAGTTTTTCAATTGGACACAAGTTATCGAGTGCGAGTTTCGTAATGAGAATGTAATCGCTAAGGCCGTAGGTCCTTTGAGAATCTTTTTAAAAAAAAATCGAAATAAATTTCAATTACAATTTATAGCTGTAATTACCTAGAAGTTAAAACCACAGTTTTCGTTTTAATTTATGACATTTACGGTATTTGAAAAAATTTAGTTAAAATGTACCCATACAACGTACACAAACGAGCGCGAGAGCGTACACGCTTGCCTAGGCGCGGTCAAACTTGGCGCGAAGCGCCGCGCACTCACCGGGCATATTTTTTTATAATCTTTAAGTTAATTACCTAATACTAGATATTCTAAATAATAATACTAAATAATACCTTAGTTGGAGTTCTAAATGATCCTCATTGTAATTGAGCCTATTTATAAAGAACCTATTTTTCCCTTTGCCCACTTCGAAATTTTGTTTAATTAATAAAATAATTTTTACCTGAAAGTACACATGCCATCGAACTCTGATGCACATAACTTAATGACATTTATCAAATCACAAAATATTACCGCAATTATAATAGATACAATGAGTTGCTAAGTATCATTTGCAGGTTATGTAGCAAAGTTGTCAATATAAAGGTATATTCATATGCAAGAAACCATCCGTCACAAATTAGCGCTACTGTGCAAGCGTTTGGTGCGGTCTAAATGAACCCTTTTATACAATTAAGTTAAAACCGAAATAGTTAAAAATTGAAAATTCAAACGTTCAAAATTAAATGAATAATTTTCATAACTATCTGATTTAATTTTTGATAAATTACCGTAAAATACCACGAATTACCGAAAGTTTCCAGAAGTCATGCCAATTATGTGGACACCCGAAATTTTCAAAAAATTTCAAATGTTCTGAAACAAAAATGTAAAAAAAAATTCAAAAAATTTTTTAATTTACAATTTAAAAATGTACTATTAATTTCTTAATTACCTCATTTATCAATAACTTTGCGAAAATTGCCTTCCTATCGACTACGTGATGTAGGAAAAGCGCATGTATGTGATCAACATTAATTCTCTGACTAATTTCAGGGGGCGAAAAATATGCACTTTAGCGATCAAATCCCAAACTTCCGTAGCAATCGGGTAAGTAAGCAATTCTGAAACTAACAAAGTATTGGGAAAATTTGGTTTTTCGAACATTATCGAATTTTTCTCACAAATTGATGTATGTACATATATGATCGATTTACCTAAATATTTATTGAAATAATGTAAGAAAAGAAAAAATAACAGCTTTTGAGGTTTGACCTCGAAAAAAAATTTGTGGGTATTTGCACTATCATTTTCGTAATGATCGAGTCAAAATACACGGGTGTACCAAGTTTTAAATCAAACTAAACACATTTTTTTTAAGATGAAGAATTCTGAGAAGGTACATATTGAATTTATCTATTAAGTAAACATAAAATCCATCAAAATAAATTTATAATAATGAATTCCATGAATGTTTCATCGCTTATTTCTAAACTTAAAAATTAAACGAATACACTTTTTAATGTTTGAAGGATTAAAAATTTAAAAAATGTAGATTTGTATTTTTAGACCAAAACCCTTGTTATCAGTAGAGAAGCTTCTTCATTTAAAAACAGAATAAAAATAATTTTGAGTGAAGCTCTGAAAAAAGTATTAGGCTTCAAAAATTAATATCAATTCTCAATAATATTAGAACTTTCAGTGTATCGATAATTAAATTGTCATGAGGCATCGTTAAACAGTCAAAAATCTACACATTAGAATTTAAAATTTTTAAATTAAAAAAAAAAATCATGAAATTGGAACAATAATTTTTAATTCAAAACATTGCATTTTTAATATTTCACGAATTAAACTAAAACTGTATGATAAAACAGTTCCAAATTAATACGCTTGAACTAAAATCTTACTAATTTAATAATTGAAAAGTTTGCAAATTGAAAATTTTAAAATTGAAAGTTACAACATTATAAATGAGTATATAAAAGGTTCAACTGAAGGATTTTCCAAATTTAATACAAGTTTATATGAATTCAATCAGTCTTGTATCTGTCCTATTTAATATGAACACCTTTAGAACAATTTTATTCTGAGTTTTACACTGTAAAATTATCAGATTTTGAAGATAAGCTTTATCAATTCTTACCGAAAAATCTGCCATTTCTTTCCATTTATGGAGAAAGAAAATCCGTAATTTTTTCTCGAAATTCGAATAATAATACGTGCTACCGTTCACTTCAAAATCCCATTTAATTAACATGGGGAAATTTTGAATTTTCGAAGAATTGAACTCATGTTCCAAGGTTTCATCGAAACGTGTCAATTGTTTTTAGCGATAAAAGCGAAGTATCTACGAAGCAAAACCATACTAATGTTTTTCATTTCCGACCCAACCCCACCCTCCCCGCAGTGCCCCAAATATGACTCAAAATAAAAAAACTACATTTTTACATATTATTGTTACATTTTAGAAATTTCCGTCGTCTTTCTGATACAAATAAATATTTATGGACAATTTGAATAATTAGCATCACTCTTTGGACAATTTTAAAATGTTTAAACAAATGTAAATTATTAAAACGGTTGCTTATTTTTGAGAAATAAAATAATAAAATCGAATTTTCTGATTAAAATGTAATTTTTCGACATTGTTTGTAGTACTAAATTTTTCCAAAAACATTATGTAATTATTCAAATGTTTATTTATTGTTTGTTTTTAAAATTTCTAAAAATTTAGACAGAGATATTAACATTAACATTCGCCACTTTTTAATTGTTTAAGCATCTATGGGTCAATTCTTCGGAAATAAATAATGATTAATTGTTTAATTAATTACAAATTGTTTTTAGAAAAAATTAGTACTCCAAAGATGACAAAATATTGCATTTCCATCAGAAAATACGATTATTTTTTACATTTTTTGGGAATGAATCGTTGTTTAAATAATTTACATATCTTGAAACAATTGATAATTCTTCAAAAAGTCTTGTAAAATATTTGAATTTTCTATTAGTAATTAGTTGTATGAAAAAGACAACCGAAATTGCTTAAAATTTACAATAATGCGTAAAAATGTAGTTTTTTATTTTTGTGCCTTATTTCGGACACTGCGGGGAGGGTGTAAGTGCTTCTAAGAAAAAGTTATTAGTATGGTTTCATTTTGTAGACATTATTCTGAAATCCCCAGAAAACTTGGCACGTTTCAATGAAACCCTGGAACATGAGTTCAATTTTTCAAAAGTTCAAAATTTCGCCATGTTAATTTGAATTTTAAAAAGAAACAATTACAGATTTTCTTCCTCCGGAACTTAAAACTTTTTAGGAGGAGGCGGGTGGGGGGGGGGCTTGCCCTTAAGAATGAAAAAAAATTTGCAATGCATTTATTTATTACAAACAATAATGTGCATTAGGGTCGAAATAGACATTTTTCCATAGTATTTTTATAATTTCAACAAGTCCACGTCCTATCATAGAAAAAAATGTAATGTGTAGAAATAATGTAGGTGGCAATATTTTTCATTAACATATTATTTCAGCTTGTGCCGTTTTTCTGAAAAGAAATTATTTTCATTTTATCTTTTACGATCAAATATAAAACAGCGCGTATTGCTAAAAAATAATTTACAACTAATTTATCGATCTTTTCTTGGAGAAAAACTTTTGTGAAGTCATTTTTTTCGCATATTGTGTTCTTTATTCAAAATTTATAATTATTTTTATGCTTTCTTTACAATTGAAGCAAAAACTTCGCGAACTATATAAAAGATGAACAACAGATTTTTAGACCTCTTACAGAAAACAATTTTTGTTCTGTCTTTTTTTTCCTAATTTTGCATAGTTTGATCGCAAAATGGACTTTTTTATTTTTAATGACATTTTTCGAAATTAGAAAAAATACTTCTCATCAAAAAATGATGTTAACAAAATTTTTTTATCTTTTCGAGATGAAAAATTTTTATGCTTAAAATTTGTTTTCATATCTCGTTTAAATTTGATCAGTCTTTTGAAACCTGTAGTGCCTAATGATAAAGGCAAACATAAATACATACACACTGTAAATTAAAATTAATAATTTGTTTTTTGAATTCTTAAGATATTAGTTTATAATTTTCGGAAGCTTAGAACTTTCGTATTTTGAAATAGAATGTTTCTATATTTGCATTTGAGTCTTCGTATTGGGGAAATTGACTACTGGAGCAGAAATGCGCCAGCACTGGCTGCGTTGGCGCAATACTGACCGTCAGTACTGGCGCAGTGCTGGTAGGACCTTGGGATTATAACTATGTTCGGTACTGGCTCTCATTACTCAAACAGTGCTGGCGGGTAGTACTGGCGGGCAGCACTTGCGCAATACTAGACCTGAAGATTAGACAGAGTCAAGCCGACGCTCGTTTAAATTTGTAACAAGAAGATGCCTGCATAAGATGTGTGAACTATAATATCGCTTGAAGGATAGATTAGATTTATTTTTCGTATGAATTTCTAAACACTTATTACGAATTCAACAAAAATGACGGTGGCTGATTGTTCACTAAACTCAACTCAGATACGATTGAACATTTTTAATCGTATCTCGGAAACCAAGGAAGATTTGTTACGTTTTTTCGACTTAAATTTAAGATAATATTTTAGGCTCTATGTCATATAACTTTCAGATTTTCCCATTACTGCTCCAGTACTCGTTCGCCAAGTCTTGTCTAGACGTTGGCATGGGCCATTCACACAGTACGGCGCGGCGCCAGCACTGGTCCGCCACGATTTGGCTGGGCGTTGGCAAGACCACTGGCTCAGTACTGCGCCAGATGTAAGTTACGGCGCAATACAGGCATTTCCGGTTGGGTTGTGGACTACCTAAGCGACACTAATATAAAATTTATAAGTATTTCCGATTTTTTTATTCAGATGACAATACAAAATTGGACAACTATGTAAAATCAAAATTTTCAAATATTGGAAGCACCTGATTTAATATTGTACAATTGTAGGCCTTTTCCACTTCAAAAAGATATATTGTCTATCATTTAGGCTGTTAATTTCTATTTACTCGACTTTGAAAACTGTTATAGCTAGAAATCTTTGAAATACCTTGACATATTTTCTAAATCGTGGGGCTTCAATCAAACTACTTGGATTTGACGAAATCCGAATGCAGATTTTTAAAAATAATTTAAATTTCTATGAAATTCCTAAAAAATAATGTAAAAACCTATATTAGGTACATAACTCAAACATTTGTGTGTAGATTCTCTGTTTTTTTGCACCACTTTGTGCAATATTCTGACATGCTTTATTCGATAGAAAGTTTCTTATGTTTTTTTTCAATCGCGATAAAATGATAAAATATTAAATAACATCTTGTGATAAATTGTAAAATTTATTTATAAAGTTGTAATGATTGAAAATAATGTTAACCTAATAAGTTTACAAAAAAATATATTTAATGAAATTTAGTGAAATTTGATGGTGAAAATTTAGTTAAAATTCTTCAATTTTCTTACAATATCGTTCATTTACGATTTTCTTGACTCGTTCTGGTCTACTTTTGGTATTTCCAAGGATAGTAAATAAGGATGTCCTACTTCAGAACAAGAAAAGTACAGTTTTCAAAAGCGTCTATTTCTTTCGCTTCATTTCCGCATCTGAATGTAGATAATCATTTTTGTCAATAAATTTAATAATGGATTCTATATAAGGAAGTACGACAGATGTGGCAAATTGCGTCAGTTGCGGCTCTGAAAATTCATCTAAACACTGTACAATGAAGACGTTAATTTTAACTCCGATTTTTATATTTACGATTTTCCTCAATTCTGTTCGTAAGTAGAATATTATATACTACTATGTTAATTGTACCGTAAAATATCTTACATCCAAATATCGATTATGCTCTAAAATTAGCGTAACACTTGCCAAAATATTTTTAAAAGGTCTCTATTCAATTTTGACATGTACCAATAAATTCAATTTCAATAAAAAAGTTTTCTTTTATGTGTTATCATTTTTGTAACATATGTTGGATCTATCATAAACTATCATAAACAATGAATTGAGCCTCCAGATGGAATCATTTTTTTAATTCCAGGGGTATACCTCTAAACTTTCTTATTGACGAGTTACAATTAGGGCTAAGTGGAAAATGCACGATTATTCACGACTATAGTCCATTATTTTATTTATTTTATAGTCCACTTATTTAATTTATTAAAAGTGCAGAATTAAGTACAAGCATTATATTGTTCATAAATGTATTAATATACTGAAAAAATCAGTCAATGATTATATGATTATACAATAAAAAAATAATGATTTTACTTTGCTAAAATAATTTTATTAATATTATAGAAAGGAAACATAGTTTATTTTTAATATATATTTTTGTAATTTTTTTAAAAAATAAGCTGATATTAATGATTTCATGAAGAAAAAAAGATATGAAACGAAGGAGAGTATGTTTCTAAATCTCCAAATAAAGAACAATTAATTTTTTTTTAATCCCAAAGGAAAATTATATGGAATAAGTACAAGAATGGTTATACAGTAGGTCTCAGCTGTTTTTGATTTTACTAAAAATAACCAATTCTATTGTTCAAAAGCATCTCATAATTCTAACAGCCCTAAATTTGGAGGCATTTGATCAAATTCTTTTGAAGTTTCTTTAATTTTTCCCTAATTAATTTCAAACTCATTTTTGAATTTATTGAATTATGATTTTACAAAATTTAGAACTGATTTATTTTGTAAGTGGTTAGTTTAAATAAGTTTATTTTGGAAATGTTATATTAAATTTTTTTTAACTAATTGAAAATTATACATTTCAGTATTTTTTCAAATATTATATTTATTTTATAAGATATTGTCTTAAAACTATTTAGCTTTTACGTTTTCAATTTTTTGAAGAATAGCTGCATATCAAATTCTTTGATTTAGAAAGTGCGCTTTTAATACTTCGAATCATAATTTTTGTTTATTTTTCATGGATAAAAAACCCTTTTTGGAGACTAAAAAAAAAACTGGTGAATTTTGATTTGCTAAGAGTTAAAAAAATGGCCTGTCGTATGAAGAAAAATAGGTGAAGGGAATTTTGTAGCTACGTTTTGGAACATACGCCCTTACGAATATTTTAATTTGTCTTGTGCCGTTTCTCCAAACAGTCAATATCATTATTTATAATATTAGTTTTTGCGAATGAAACGAAAACCACGCTTTCTTTGGGTTAAACAACCTTTTTCTTACATCTCGTGTCATTTTACCAAAAATGTAATTTTTTATTTTT
This sequence comes from Belonocnema kinseyi, assembly GCF_010883055.1. Classification (NCBI taxonomy): domain Eukaryota; kingdom Metazoa; phylum Arthropoda; class Insecta; order Hymenoptera; family Cynipidae; genus Belonocnema; species Belonocnema kinseyi. The sequence continues at coordinate 53,284,738 of NC_046657.1, forward strand.
AATGTTGTTATTCACGATTAAAATAGAAACTACAAATTATATAAAAAAACCATTAATAAAAATTGTTATTCTCCACTTTTGGTAAAAAAATGTTATCTATTTATTTTTTCTTAGCTTGTGTCATGTGCCGAAAAATTTAAGTTTTGTATTTTCACTGTTTTTTTGTTATAAATCAAACAAAAACTACGAATCCTGTAAAAAAGTGATAAATAACAAATTTGTAGATATTTTTTTGCTGCATAATGTTTGTCTCATAATTTTTTTCCTACCGTGCATAGTTTGACAACAAAATATAATTTTTTATTACTTTTTGTTTAATCAAAATTTGAATTACACAGGCCCACAAAAAAAACAAAAGTGTCTGTGCAATTGACCAGACCTATATATTCTTATGTATTTTTCGACGCTGAATCCGAATTTGCAATAAAAAAGTAGGGTCCAGCTACTTTTTTATGGGGTTTTGATCGAAAAACCTCATTGTTTACGGTTTTTTCATGGTTTTTTTTAAATAAAACAAAAATAAAGAAAAATTTTATTTGTTTGACTTCAGAATCGAATTCTACGGGAAAAAATACATCGAAAACCATGTTTTGATTTTTTTTACAAAAATTTCAACCCACCATGTGGCGATGAAAAGGCAGAAAATCGCGAAAAGTGAAAATTTGCTTCAAATTTGATTGAAATGACATTAAAATCAAGTTTTACGATTTTAAACCGATTTATAAACATTGAAAATACTTTACTGGGGGTTTTTGAAGTCGCTTATCATGAATTTTAAGTCATTTTTTTCAAAAAAACAACTCCTAGTCGGCGTAAGTGGACAATAAACGTGATAATTTGATATTTTTTTCAAAAAATCGATGTTTTGGATACTGTTCTGGAGGTTTTCCACTACATGAATCACAAAACTACAACTTTTTTCGACCCTTGATCATAAAGTAAGACTTAGAACCTATGTATAGCGATATTCATGAACTCCATTATATTTTGGAAGACAAAAATAAAAATAGATATCGCCAATATCTAGTATCCAACATCTCACTATCGTAGTTGCGAAGTATTAGCGAAAATTCTACAAACTCATTTGATTAACCCATTAAAACTCTAAGGCACTTCTTAAAAGAAGCTAAAAATATTATAATGGAGTTCATGAATA
>NC_046657.1:53285993-53291067 GCF_010883055.1 Belonocnema kinseyi
ATTTTAATCAAATTTGAAGCAAATTTTCACTTTTCGCGATTTTCTGCCTTTTCATCGCCGTATGGTGGGTTGAAATTTTTGTAAAAAAAAAGTCAAAACATGTTTTTCGATGTATTTTTTCCCGTAGAATTCGATTCTGAAGTCAAAAAAATAAAATTTATCTTTATTTTTTTTATTTAAAAAAACCATGAAAAAACCATAAAAAATGAGGTTTTTCAAGCAAAACCCCATAAAAAAGTAGCTGGACCCTACTTTTTTATTGCAAATTCGGATTCAGCGTCGAAAAATACATAAGAATATATAGGTCTGGTCAATTGCACAGACACTTTTGTTTTTTTTGTGGGCCTGTGTTATCAATTTTTCGAAAAAATTCAAAAAGTTGTTTTGATAATTTTCTAGGGCTTTCGAAAATTAACATTGTACTTTTCAAGTACTATGAACAAGCGTACAGACACATTCATAAAAACCTGTTTTTCGGATTCAAGTGGTCTCAAAATGTGAACTTTTAATAAAAGCTGGGTGGGGGGTCAAATTTTACACAAATCTAAAACTTTCTCTGATGAGAATATATTAACATGAAAAAACAATCATAAAGCAAAATTTGTCTTCTCTTGACTTTTTTATATCGTGCGTTATTTGGCCTAAAATGTTCATTTTCGTGTGTTTTTTTGGAATTTTCTAAATGCTATAACTCTGGTAATTTTAGATGTTATGAAAAAATTCATTAGGATAAATTGTTCGAATTTTCGAATACCTTGAATAAACCGTACAGATAATTTGTGGAAAAGTGGTCTCAAAACTATTCAAAATGTGCCCACTTTTCGAATTTTTATCCAAAATGGCTGGCTAACGAAATTGACCTTTAGTTTAGGGCATTAAACGAGTGTACCAAAGTCCAATCTAATAGATTAATTTTATTCAAAGGTCATCGTATTCACAGACATACAGACATATAGAAATACAGACAGACACATTCGTAAAAACCTGTTTTTCGGATTCAGGGGGTCTCAAAACGTAGATATTTGACGAAAACTGGGGTGGGGGGGGGGGGGGGGGGCAAATTTTACACAAATCTAATACCTTCTCTGACGAGAATGTAAAATATAAATCAAAAGTCAATGGTTTTTCGAAGTTCATAAAACACTATCGAAAAAGCTCCAAATGAAACAGAAAGGTCTATCAAGCTAGCACCTCCACAAAAGAAATTCCCAAATTTCTTTATGTCAGAATTTTGGGCTTTTTTTGGGCTCTTAAACGCACCAGTAACCAATTTTCAAAAACCACCCCTACAAAACATCAAACCAACCCCTATTTAAAAAATCAAATTCGGAAAAAACAAAGATCAACAGAATTTTGTGCTCATTTTCGGCTCTTAAATGCATGAAAAAAATCAAAAAAACTACCCCATTTTCAAAACACCACCCCCTTGCAAAAAATAAAATTTAAAAATCGAAAATGCACTAGATTCTCGGCTCATTTTAGAGTCTCAAATGCACTTAACATTATATTAGAAAAACCACCCCTGTGTAAAAGAACGTCAACCTAATAATAAAAATTTAAACCTTGATGTTGGTATTTTCGAACACCCCAAAAATCAGAGACTCCATTCCGAAAAAGATTGGTTTGCCCAAAATTAGGTTTGATTGTTAAAAAGGGACTGTTTTTTAACGTCAAGTGTTAGGGACCAAAAATCGGAGTAGGTATTTTTAAGAAGCCCAATAATCATAAACTCTACTGACACTGGAAAATTCTCAAAAATATTAATTTTTGACAAAGTTATAATACATGGTACAAGGGGGGGGGGTTGATCTTATAAGATAAGGGTTGAGGACCAAAAATCGGAGTGGATATTTTCGAGGAGCCCAAAAATCAGAGACTACTTTAATACTAGAAAATTCTCAAAAATATTATTTTTTGACAAAGTCATATATACGTGGTAGAGAAGGGTTGATTTTATACGTTAAGGGTTGAAGCCCAAAAATCGGAGTGGATATTTTGGAGGAGCCCAAAAATCAGAGACTACATTGACACTAGAAAATTCTCAAAAATATTATTTTTTGACAAAGGCTTATGTATGTGATAGAGAAGGGTTGATTTTATACGTTAAGGGCTTAGGCCCAGAAATCAGAGTGGGTATTTTCGAGGAGCCCAAAAATCAGAGACTCTACTGACACTAGGGGCTTCAACCCTTAACTTATAAAATCAACCCTTCTCTACCACGTATATACGACTTTTTCAAAAACTAATATTTTTGAGAATTTTCTAATGTTCATGTAATCTCTGATTTTTGGGCTGCTTGAAAATATCCACTCTGGTTTTTGGGCTTTAACCCTTAACTTATAAAATCAACCCTTCTCTACCACGTATATATGACTTTGTCAAAAAATTATATTTTTGAGAATTTTCTAGTTTCAGTAGAGTTTATGATTATTGGGCTTCTTAAAAATACCTACTTCGATTTTTAGTCCCCAACACTTGACGTTAAAAAACAGTCCCTTTTTAACAATCAAACATAATTTTGTGCAAACCCATCTTTTTCGGAATATTACAGTGTTACTATAGTCTCTGATTTTTGGGCTGTTCAAAAATGCCAAAACCAAGGTTTAAGTTTTTATTATTAGGTTAAAGTTTTTCTACACAGGGATGGTTTTTCTAATATAATGTTTAGTGCATTTGAGACTCTAAAATGAGCCAAAAATTTATTGCATTTTGGATTTTGCAAATTTTATTTTTTGCAAGGGGTTGTTTTGTTTAATTGGGGTAGTTTTTTAATTTTTTGTCATGCATTTTAGAGCCCAAAATAAGCCAAAAATTCTGGTGTTCTTTGTTTTTTTCCGAATTTGATTTTTTACATAGGAGGTGGTTTTATATTTTGTAGGGGTGGTTTTTGGAAATTGGTTGTTGGTGCGTTCAAGAGCCCAAAAAAGCCCAAAATTTTAACCTGTTTGATTTTTTTTTCTTAAAAATTTAGCTTGATAGACCTGAAAAAAAATCATACTATTCACCCTCGAAATACTGTAAACTATACCCACTTCCCCACATTAATAATATAAAACCAAATAAAAAAAACACACTTGGTGCATTTATGCAAGCCTGGCTCAGCTTCCTTCAACTAAAAAATCCATTACTCTAGTAAATAAATTTATCTCCACAGTAGCATACCACGACCCCTAGGAACTACCCCTATTATATTTAACGAATCCAGCCTCAGTTGTGTTTAACTAAAACCACCCAAAAATGGAAAATTAAATAGAATCACCTAAAACAGGTATAACAACTGGATACCTTGAGAGAGTTGATGAGTGGAGAGTTGAAGGCAACTGAAATTGAATTCTTTAAATTTGGTAGCGGTAGTTCTTAGGGTTCGTGGAATATTGGGGGTCGTGGTACACTAATGTGGAAATACATTTATTATCTAGAGCGTTTAAAAGTTGTTTTGGGGACTTATTTTTAATTTCAGATTGTTTTTTGAGGTTTTATTTTATGGCGGGTGAGACTTGATTCTTTAAGTCTGATAAGGGTAGTACTCAATTATTACTTTATGTTACTTTGTAGATGAAAATACGAAAAAGATTTTTGGAAAAGTCATTCTGATAATCATTTTTTATTTAAATGTTTATGGATTTTTTTAGTTGAAGACAGCTTAGCCGGGTTTGCATAAATGTATCAAGAGTATTTTTTTATTAGATTTTCTATTAGTAATGTGGGTATAAATTAGAGTTTTTCGCGGGTGAATGGTATGATTATTTTTCATTTGGAGCTTTTCTGCTCTGTTTTATAAACCCCGAAAAACCATTTACTTTTGATCTATATTTTTATAGTTTTGTTTAATATCTATATTTTTAGTTAGGGGTAACAGCTAGTGTAATGCTTTCTTTTCAGAAAATATAATTTGTTATGTTTAAATAAATCAAAACTAGCTCATACCTATATTATATTTTTTCTTGTACTTATTCCATATATTTTTCTTTGGGATTTTTTTAAGTGTTAGGGTTGATTTTTGGAAATTATTTGTAAGTGTTTTTGGGAGCCGAAAAATAGCACAATATGCGGAAATGCTTAAATTTACGCTGGGTGCGTAAATTATTTTAAGGGTAATTTTTAGGAGACATTGCTTGTTTTTCAAAATTACTTTTTGCAGATTTTAAGAACTAAAAAAGCCCAAAATTCTAGCGCTGTTTTTTTTTCAAATTTTCTGTCGTGAAGCTGCTAGCGAGCAGGACCTCCACCGCAAAATTTCGATTTCTTGACAAAAATAAAAGAGCCCAAAAATCGCTGTTTGTGCCAAAGAAGACCCCAAAAAAGCCCAAAATTCTAATATACCAACTTCCATTTTAAGTGCATATTTTATTTTAAAGGTAGTTTCTCGAAGATAGGTGTTGCTTTTTAAAAATTAATTTTTAAATCTTTGAAAAGCTCAAAAAAACTAAAAATTCTGGCAGGGTTGAATTTCATCACTTTCCAAGAAAAGCTCAAAATTTTGGCATTAAAAAAATACTCCAATTCTCTTGCAGAGGTGCTAGCGGAACGCACCTAAAAATATCCAACACCTCATTCTCGAAAACCTGATTGAAGCCTGGATGAATATAATACACTATATTTTCTACACTTTTTTAAATTTCTAAAGAGGTCAGAAAAATTAAATTATGGGAAAAACTTATTCTGAAGATTTAAACAAAAAGTTAGAAGCTTTTTAATAATTTTGATAAATTTTTAGATTAATTTTTAAAAAGATTTCTGTAAAAATGTCCAATCATCTATGTTTTATTTGCAAGTACTCGTAATTAGTTAAAGTTTCTAAGATTTTAAAATTTTCAGAAAAAGAATATGGAATACTTCAAGACGATTCATTCCATTTTTCAATAATCAAAATTTTTCATGTAAACTAAATTTATCAGGGCGTCAAAAAAAATATAAAAAAATTCTTAACGTCCATGAGAACATTTCAAATGGCTTTCTTTTCAATAAGATCTACAGTCTGTCAAGTTAAAGCGTGGGTAACTTTTTTGGTAAAATATTTTATTTAAACGCATGTTTCTACATGGAATTGCATTTGTCAAGGTGTCGAGCAAAA
>NC_046657.1:53291167-53292426 GCF_010883055.1 Belonocnema kinseyi
GAGGGAGCTCTTCTTAATATTTTGACACCAAAATCATGTCGATACACCTTACCGACTGCGAGTAAAGCCACCCACGCTTTAACTTGACAGACTGTAAGAGGAAAAATAAAAAGATTAAAATATTTTAAAATTATTTCCTAAAATTTTCAAAAGGACCCGTGTAGAAATTCAAATGGGGAACTAGTCTGGTTTCCGACCATTCGACTCCTAAAGGTTTGTCAAAATACGTATTATTTACGGAAATCTCCATAAACTTTTTTGAAACATTCAAAAGTGCTCAAACTTACCCAAGATTTAATGGGGAACATATCCTTCGCTTAAAAGTACATAAATTCATGTAGCTAAAATTCGCCAAAATTTGTGGAGTATTAATTTAAAAAAAAAAACTTCAGCTGGAAGACAGCAATGGCAGAGTTTCCCTCTGAAGGAACCGCCATGTTGGTCACAGTAGTCTGCTCCAGGTAATTATGCTTCGTTACGTATGGACTGCAGTCTTAAACACTCGACGCGTCATTTCTGTTGCGCGAGAGGCGGCACGTCGCGCCCTTGCGGATCTTCTTTAAAGCTATCCGTCCAGAACCGCAAGACTCAAATGAAGGTGGCAGCGAAATTTGAACTGTACAGTGCTTAATAGTTCACTACTAGGATACTGCTCTTCACTGATTAATGAAAAACTTTTTCTCTTCCCAATTTCAGCTACAATGTTCCTAGAAATTCGCAATTTTCTAAAAAATACTACAAAAAAATAAGCTTACGTCTTTTTGAAGATTTTGATCGTTTTTTTTTTATAAAAAGTTCATTTTCGTATAAAGCTATTAACTTTTTGTAATCTTCGTAACATTTATATAATTTAAAAAAAATTTAAACTAGTATGTTTCAAATGAATTCGAATTTTTCCAGGAATTTTGACACTTTAAAATATCAACAAGTCTATAATTTGTTCAAATTTGTTTAAAATCTCAGCAAAAAATAAATTGAAATCACCCACAAGAGTTATATTCACACAGAATGCAATCAGCAGGTTTTTGAACGACAAAAGAAACTTTCTTAGTATTTTCAATGATTACATCGAAAGAATATCCGCCAGATTAATATGAAAATTTGAAAGCATTTAATTGTTTTTCAAAATTAACTTTTAAAGAACAGTTTAACAGATCAGTTTAACAGAATATTCCAGGTACAATCGTTGCAACTCCCTTATAAGGTCTCGATACCTCTCTTTCTTTTCATTCTCCTTGGTTATGATGTTTTTGTCAGCT